>NC_136507.1:60705026-60855026 GCF_053919585.1 Euprymna scolopes | reverse complement strand
GGTCAACATCTGGAAATTTGGAATCTAGAATGTTGTCATTTATTTGTATACTAGCCTGGGTGCTCGGCGTTGCCCTGGTGTTTGGAGGTGTGTGTTGAGCAAAAACAAACAAAAAGTAAGTGGTAGTAAGCAGGCAGGCTCGAACCCATACCTACTAAATATAAACGACACAGGCGGCAAAAAGAAAGTCCGCACTTGTAATTTTTCCCAAAACTGCAGATTTAAGCTAAATTTAATGCAGCTGTTTAAACAAACTATACCTCATTTGATTGTCCTTTTACTCCTCTATTATTTTACCTGTTCATATTTAACTTTTAATTGAAATATTCTAGTGTTCACGCCAATTTAAAAAAAATAACTTGAAATTGAGAAGGCAAAAAGAAAGTCCGCACAATGGAAAATTGTTATTTAAATGTAACTTCAGGACATGAATGCAACACAAATACAATAGGAACACAATGAACTAGTTAATATTTAGTAGCATAGCTCTTCTGCAATTTGACAGTCTGCAATCTTTTAGGAATTCCTCGAATTAGACTGCAGCAATACTCAGGAGAAAAGGCATCCCATTTTTCTTAAATTTTTGTCTAAAGTTCTTCCAAATTTAAAATTTTATCATTGTGTAGCTGTTACTTGATGTAATGCCATACGTTTTCGATAGGTCTGGAGATTGTGAAGGCCAATCCAAGCTGTATGAATGGGAGCATTATCCTGCATCAAGATGGGATTATCATCCAAATTCTGACCAAAGTAGGGTAGAAAATGCAGAGTAAACATATTAATGTACTTGGTCGAATTAATTCGACCTTGCAAGTGAACTATAGGCTCTGGACAATTGGTACTAATAATGGCCCATGCCAAAACTGAACCTCCACCACCTTGCAGCATTGAAACTGAGCACCTAGGACTAAATTCTTAATCTTTCCTCCAATGGATGTACTGCCTACCATCACTGCCTAGCTTATTGAACTTGCTTTCGTCGCTAAAAAGCACTTTTGACCAATATGAAGAGTCATGATCTTCATTGCATCTGACGAAGTCCAGACGGCGCTTTCTGTTTTTTTACAGAAATCATTGGCTTGCATCTTGTAACATATCCCCACAAATTAAATTCCTTTAATCTGTTCTTGACAGTAGAAAGAGATCACTTTTAACAAGATTACACTGTTGTTGGATTTGGGGAGCTGTTTCAAATCTGTTTCTTAGACTGCGGATCTTGATAGCATTGTCTTTCCTGTTAGAAGTAACTCTAGTACGATCAGATTTAGGGGCATCACGAACACTGCCTGTGTTTTGGTGCTTTTGCACAGTCATTCATACCGTTTTCTCATCACATTTCAATCTACAGCCGATTTCTCGATTGGATAAACCAGAAAGGTGGAGATTAATGAGCTCCTGACGATCACTAAGAGAAAGTCATGGCGTATAGACTGAATGTTACGTTGTATAACCTGGAACAACAACAATTACGATTAGAGATGCTTTGTTGCTTGTTGGTGGATAGTTTAAACTGATTTAGGGGCGATAATTTAAGCTGGTTTTAAGCGAATTTGTTGCTGTGGACTTATTTCTTTATTGACGTGAACACTAGAATATTCCAATTAAAAGTCAAATATTAACAGGTAGAATTATAGAGGAATAAAAGGTGAATCAAATGAGATATAGGTTGTTTAAACAGTTAAGCTAAATTTAGCTTAAATTTGCATTTTTTGAAAAAATTACAAGTGCGGACTTTCTTTTTACCGGCACTGTAGTTTATTGTGTTCCAGTTGTATTTGTGTTGCATTAATGTTATCAAATTACATTTAAATAACAGTTTTCCGTTGTGCAGAGTTTCTTTTTTGCCTTCTCGATTTGAAGTTAATTTTTTTTTAATTAAAAGTCAAATATGAACAGGTAAAATTATAGAAGAATTAAAGGCAGATCAAATGAGATATATGTTAAAGCAGGCTCCTCCAGTCTTGGACAGACTATGGATACTCACGAAGGGTTGCTTGCGCATGAAATTTTTGTGCCAGGAGGTGCGCAATCTCCAACCACACCTCTCCTGAGATGGCATAAATACCCGTGGCAAGTGAAGTACAGGACGACTGGAAACAAATGCTGAGATAAGCAGAGAGCACATACAGCACCTAGAATTCCTAAATGGTCACACATTTGGTGTTAACCAGGTTCAATGTTACTTAACTTCGGTGATCTGATGAGAACCGGTGTGTCAACGCGATTATGCCGTATATATATATATATATATATATATATATATATATATATATATATATATATATATATATACTAGCAAAAGTGCCCGTCGTTGATTGGGTTCAAAAAACAGCCTACAGAAAATGGACTCTGATTTATTAAAGTATGATCGGTTATGAAAAGGAAGGGTTGTAAATTTGGGTTGAATTTGAGGGTATCAAAACCAAAGCAAAATATGACAAAAGTAAAAATAAAATAGATAAAACCCATAATTTATTATACCATACCTGTTCACACTGAAACACTTATCACAATATTCTGTGGATCTATATTAAAAAACCGTGTTAAACTTTGTAACATATTTCCATTCTATGGAGGTCAGGCGCGAACGAACACACCATAATTTTATTATACCATATTTCTTCAAACTGAAACATAATTATCAAAGTATACTTACGCAGATAGATATGAAAAGTCTTTATTAAAGTTTGTGCCTATTTCCATTCTATGGGGGCCAGGCGTGAACGCAGACCCCACAATTTTATTATACCATCCCTATTTAAGTTAAAACATACTTATCAAAGTATTATTATGTACATCTATATCAAAAACACTTGTAAACGTTTTTTTAAATTTTTTAATATTTTATTTCCATACTTTGTGGACCAGGTGCGTACGCAGACCCCACAATTTTGATGAATCATCATTATGCCAGATCAAACATACCCATTCCTGTGTCTCGATACATCTTCTATCATTATATGTATCAGTTTTCTATAATAATCAACCATATAGGAGCCTATTCGTGACCAGACACACACAGACGTTCAGCTTTATATATATATATATAATATATATATATATATATATAAAATAAAGTAAAAATTACAATTAAATTTACCAAAATGATCCAAGATGGTAAAATTAAAGTACATTATAAATATTAAAGAATTAATATTTTTAAAGTAATCTCAACCAGATGTAAAAGCTCGATAAAACCAAATAGGAGATAGAGCTTATAATAAGAGCAAACAGTTAATAAAACATGTTAAAAACACTTCGAAAAAGAGTTAAAACACATATTTAATCTGAAAAGGAAACACTTGATAAGTGGATAGTCCTTAATCCGCAGAGTTTCGAAGAAATACTTTCCTTCTCATCAGAGGGTAGGAATTAGCAAAATGCGGGATCGGATTTTGCATACAAAAGTATTTGATGAAACAACAAGTAAGTCCAAGATCTTACTTGATAACAAAAAGTGAAGCTGAGGAAATATGGTGAAGAAAAAGGTGATTACACGTAAATGGATAGTCTGGTGAAAGGTAAATAATCCAATGACGGTAAAATCCAAAAATATAACTTCAAGAAAGTTAACTGAGTTTCCATTTGCACAAGTAAAATTCAAGGAAATCACGTAATTGGAAGATGGTCCAAAATAATCCAAAAGGCCGAAATCCATGGAATAATTCACAAATATGTACAAAGAAAAGAAATGGAGAAAATTCCAATAATATTAATAAAAGAAAAATAAGATATGCTATTCACACGACTGCCGAGACATAATAAGAAAGATCAGAAGAAGAGAAGAAGAAGAGGAAAAGAAAAAATTAAATGGTGATAGAATTAAATATAAGATAGAAAAAAAATGTCAAAATGACCCAGACAAAAAGGATGTTAAAAGGCGCAAAAAAGTATAGGGCAAAAAAGTAGGTCAACTGAAATGTACAGGTTATTACTTAAGAAAATATCAGCAAGAGTTGTTAAAAGACACTAAATAGAAAAAATAAATTAATTAATTAATAAATAAATAAAAAATAAAAAATAGATAATAAATAAATAATAAAACATAATAAAAAATAAAATAAAAAAGATAAAAAATAAATTTTTTAAGGGGAGCAGATGGCCGGTATCTGCAAATTCAGGATAAAGCAAGTAAAGTATGTAAGTAAATGCATACAGTAAAATATAAGTAAATATACATGCGGGATATAGATGTGTGGGTAGATAGGAATATTAAGACTAAAACAGAAATTGCAGATAGAAAACCGGCCAAACAAATAAGAAATAAAGAAGTAAAATATAGGATTATTAAGTTATAAAGTATTAAGAAAGTATGTAGAAAAACGATAAAGTTAAAGAAGAATTATATATCTATCTGAAAAATTAAAGTAATAACTATGTAATTTCAAAATTACCATAATTAAATTTGGACTTATGTTTACAGAAATAGATCAATTCGGTTTTAGAATTTATTATATAGTTACCTTGAGGGGAAGTAATTATAGTTATAGCTTCGGTTGTGCAGATGCGACATGACTTAGAGCCTGGAGTATAAGACTTAACTTTTTAATGATAGTGCATTTGATTGAGAAGGGGATATTGTTAGAGTCCAGTTTTTTAATTAAAGTGGTTAGAGAAGTTCCTTGGTTATTATTAGAATTATGGTTGTTAAAAGAAGAAATGTGGTTTGATATTCTTTTCTTAATTAATGTTGAAGTAGCACCGATATATGTATGTACTTTATTAAAAGCTCGAGGTCTGATATTAATATTAATTTGCTGATTTGTATTAGTTAAATAGTTTGAATTTTGTTCATAGTGTTCAACAAATTGTGGGACAATGATTGTATGAGGACTATTTTGGAGGGGATAATGAGTGTTGTTAAGTGTTAGGATGGCTGTTAGAAGAAATATTATTATTATTATTATTATTATTATTATTATTATTATTATTATTATTATTATTGCTAGTTGTATGATTGTAGATGGAGGGGCTGCTCGAATGATATATTGGATTAGTAACTATATCAGATGGAGGATGGGAAGAAGGATAACTTGAAGACGAAATATTAATGTCTGTTATGGGAGGATTACGTGGGAGCTCAGTAATTGTGCATGAATATATAACATCTTTATGGATGCAATCATTATTGAGTGGGCAAATATGTTTATTATTACAATTACAGTTAGTTTGGGGTTTAATTGGGAAAGGGATTTTTGGGGCTGATTTAATTTTTTTGTTATTAGATGTTAAGATTCTTTGTGCTAAATTAGGCATTGTTGAATAAGAAATCCTGATTGAGTTTTTATTGAAAATAGAACTATATCTGTGTGGATATTTGAAAGAGTTTTGTACAATGTTGAAGAATTCCTTAGGTATATTAGTTTTGACATTTACGCTAAATGGAGGATTAAACCAAATATTTTTCTTTCTCCTGATGCGACTGGGTGGGTTAGATGTATTGAAATTAGTATTTTGGTTTGGATTATATATGTAGACTGGTTTATTGTTATTGATAGCGGCAGATCTTGTTATTTGAACTGGTTTCTTATGAGTCATATTGTGTGTGATTACAGATTTAAGGTGGCCAGCAGGAGGAGCATAATGGTTGTATTTAATCTTTTCCTTGTGTACTGAGTTCCTTAAGGCATTATTGACGAAATTAGCATTTTGATTAAAAGTTTTTTTATCAGCAGAAAGAGCAGAAATTCTTCTAGAGATGGATGGTACTATAGATTTTATAATTGAGTTTGGGTGGTTAGAAGATTTATGGACGTATAAAAGCATAAGGTTAGGTTCATGATAGGGGCTATGAGTTTCAGTGTTAAGATTAAGTGTAACACCTAGAAAATTTGAAGTTTTTTGTTTGGTTCGATAATTATAGAAAGGGCAAAGTTATTAAAGAAGTTATGTAATTTTTTAATTGTTTTGTTGTACTCTCTTGGTCTGGCTGGTGTAGTAAAAAGGGCATCATCTCTGTAAAGGCCCCCTTGGATATATTTAAAGTGGTATTTAAGTTCTTTCAGTAAGAAGAGTACCACTAAATCGGTAACTTCTGCAGAGTCAGAACGCCCATCAAAATGTCAAAATTATCAGGGGGTGTCCTTTCTAGTCCAAAGCTTATTGTTAAATTGTATAAGGGACTTTCTCACTAGGATAATTAATTTAATTTCTAAATTAGTTAAGTCAAAATTTCTTTTAGCAAAGATTAAAGCCTTATTTATAATGGTCGGAGAAATTGATTGATGATAATATTGGGTGTCAAAGGTTATGAAGTTAAGGACGTGTTTATTTTTAAAGGAGACAAACCAATTACGGAATCTGAATTTAGCCAAAGAGGGAAATTTACTTTAATAGGAGGGATGATTCTATCAAAGATATTTTTGCTTACAGTACCTAAGTCAGAGTTAGATGGGCAGATCAATCTGATGGAAGGGTTGTCATAGAAATTAGGTTTATGATCCTTGAGGGTGAATCTAGGGGTACCCGGAGAAATTATTTCAGTGAAGTTATGAATATTCATAGAAGTCAGTAAAAGTTTAGCTTCAGAATTAATGGAATCTAAAGTCTTAGGAGGGACTATTTTATAAGATTTATTAAGTTCTTTATACAAAAGTCTTTTATATGTAGGATAGTAAAGTTTATAATAATTTTTTGTCTTATCAGCAGGGACGAATATATGTTTATTCTTTTTAACTTTTTCGGCAAAATTATTTATTTTTCGAGTAACCGGCTTATAATGGTGTTTGTTTCTTAAATTTAATTTTTTGGACTAAATTTAACATGGAATTCTCAAACTCCTCAAGGAAGGGGTTGTATTTGGGGTGGGCAGTGGTTTTTAATCCGTAACATTTGGCAGCAATTCTTTCGATTTTCTTTTGTTCTATATGAGTGTTGATAGGGATATTTTCTTAAGTAATAACCTGTATATTTCAGTTGACCTACTTTTTTGCCCTATCTTTTTTTCGCGCCTTTTAACATCCTTTTTGTCTGGGTCATTTTGACATTTGTTTTTCTATCTTATATTTAATTCTATCACCATTTAATTTTCTTTCCTCTTCTTCTTCCCTGATCTTTCTTATTATGTCTCGGCAGTCGTGTAAAAAGCATATCTTATTTTTCTTTTATTAATATTATTGGAATTTTCACCTTTTCTTTTCTTTGTACATATTTGTGAATTATTCCATGCCTTTTGGATTATTTTGGACCATCTTCCAATTACGTGATTTCCTTGGATTTTACGTGTGCAAATGGAAACTCAGTTAACTTTCTTGTAGTTATATTTTTGGATTTTACCGTCATTGGATAATTTACCTTTCACCAGACTATGCATTCATGTGTAATCATCTTTTTCTTCACCATATTCCCTCTGCTTCACTTTTTGTTATCAAGTAAGATCTTGGACTTACTTGTTGTTTCATCAAATACTTTTGTATGCAAAATCCGATCCCGCATTTTGCTAATTCCTACCCTCTGATGAGAAGGAAAGTATTTCTTCGAAACTCCGCGGATTAAGGACTATCCACTTATCAAGTGTTTCCTTTTCAGATTAGATATGTGTTTTAACTCTTTTTCGAAGTGTTTTTAACATGTTTTATTAACTGTTTGCTCTTACATATATATATATATATATATATATATATATATATATATATATATATGTGTGTGTGTGTGTGTGTGTGTGAGTGTGTATGTGTGTGTGTATGAAATTGAAATTTAACTCCAACACACCTCATACCTGCATATATCAATCTTCGAATAAGTTTCAGGTATTTAAAATGTCTGGGTAATTCGGTAAGAGATTCTTCTTTGGATCTCCATTTCCTTACCTTGTCTGCAATAATAACAGGAAATGGATACACTTTGTCACCGACCAAATTAGGAAAGAATTCATAAATCTTATTTCAATGCGTGCTCTTCACCAGAGGTGGTTGACAGAAGAACTTAAATTCCAACATAAGATAGTAGAGAACGATTATGTTGACAGCGGCAATCTATAAGGAATTTCTATTTAATCCTCGGAGTAACTTCAGTAAAATCAGAGGCCTGCAGTATTAATGCTGGAGTCCCTCAGAGATCAATCCTGGGCCCAACTCTCTTCCTGATCTACATCAATGGCCTCCCTAAACACATACTTAAATCATTTGTTGACATCTATGCTGATGACACGACCATCTACGGCAACACATCAAAGGCTGTAAATGTCAAAGTTCTCTCTGATTCTCTCTCCTCTGATCTCGAGCGCGTGGTTCAATGGGGGAAGACGTGGCTGGTTACCTTTAATGCATCTAAAACCAAACTCCTATCCTTACATCATCAATGCTCTGATCCCCATCTGGCATCAATTGGGATGGATGGCTCTCGTCTGGGAGAGGCCCCGTGTTTTGACTAGCTTCTGGGTTTGACCTTTACTCCTGATCTGAAATGAAACATGTACATCAAGTCTGTTGCCAAGGTCGCTGGAAAGATGGTGGGATCCTTCTACTGCTCCAGAAGATATCTCACTACTGATGCAATTCTCTATCTATATAAAAGCCAAGTACGTCCAAGGATGGAATACTGCTGCCATATCTGGGCAGGAGCTACTAAAAACAGCCTATCCTGCCTTGACAGAGTACAAAATAGACTTTGTGGCTTGGTGGGGGATGCCCTTTTCTCTACCCTGCAATCTCTCTCCCACAGAAGAGACGTTGCGAGCCTATCCTTGTTTTATCGTTATTTCCTTGGCAGGTGCTCGTCTGAACTCCAATCGCTGGTCCCCCCTTGCCAATCTTTCACAAAAAACACCCGTCTAGCCAAATCCACTGTGAAAAATTTCCCCCACTCTTTATCTGTGCCTAAATCAAAACGTGGATTCGATGAACAAAGCTTCTTTCTTAGAACTGCACGCCTGTGGAACTCTGTTCCGTCTGCCTGCTTCCTACCTGACTACAACTTGGACGTGTTCAAGTCCAATGTTAACAAATTCCTAATGAACCTCCCCCTTAAGTAAACACTTAATCAAACCTCCACACTAACGTAATTTACTTGCAATAACCCTTATCCCTGAGTGGCTTACGGGCCTTGAATAGTGGTGACATCTGTGTAAAAAAAAAAAAAAAAAAAAAAAAAAGACTCGTTCTCACTCCATTATCTATGACCTGGGAGAAGTTTTAAGTTAAATCTGCAAGGACACGATAAAATTTTATTTTTTTCTTGTAATTATTTTTCCACGCGGTCATTTTTTAAAATAATTTTTAGAGTTTTTACTAATTTCGACCTGCCAATTAAATAAATAATAGTATTTTTACTTAAAATGCATGTTTTTATATCAAATTACAAAGTGGAACGATAAAATTGTCACCCTAGAAAAGACAACATAATTCCATTTCCATTTGAGGCAATCCGATTTTCTATTTTTGTTGAAAACCATCTAATTGTTGGCCAGTTGTGTACAAATCCCAAGAGTGATTGGAGCCATGTCTAAAAGTGACATAATGTTTAACGAGCGAGATCGGAGATGCGCCGCTGTACAACTCATGATTTCTCCCTATCCAGCACCCTCAAAATGCATCACTGGATCGCCATGAATAACAGGGATGTGCTCAGGGTGATAAAAAAGTTTCTGGTCATGATTATTGTCTTTGGTGTGGTTTCAAGTGAGGGGCACATCATGCCACCTCACATCTTCAAAGTCGGCTTGAAAGTCAACACCAAAGTGTACCTGGATATACTAAAGGGTGTGGTGATCCCCCGGTGCAATCAGATGGCTGCTGGCAGACCCTGAGTGTGGCAGTAGGACTCGGCGCTGACCCACAAGTCCAAAGAGACCCACGCTTGACTTCAGAAGGAGTGCTGCGACTTTGTACCCGTCTTTCACTCCCCCCCCCTCCTCCCCTCCCGACCTGAACCCGCTGGTCTACTTCATTTGATCATCACCAAAGCCAGCTTGATTGCTGCCATTCGCCGAGTATTTGCCGAGCTTCCGTTGCCGCTTGTGGAAAAGGCATGCTTCCAGTTCTGGACCTGTATCTGGGCAATGATTGAAGCTGAAGGCAGCTACATTGAGTAGATGTCAGCTCTACTAAATAATCAAGTTACTTGAATTAACTTTTTCCCTAAAAATTTTTAAATAAAGCTGTATCGTTGTTTTCTTTAGGGTGCGAATATTATCGTTCCACCCTGTATACTGCATAAGCACTCAGTTCACATAACATCATGTGAAATGCTGTTTTTTTATTACATTATAAGAGTTCCATCAGAAATAATGATAAATGGTTTGTATTATGTAGGTTATAATTATTTTATTTTTTTTTTTTTTACTAGGGAGTAACCGCTTATCAAGTTCCGAAGGCCACTCGAGGATAAGTGTTAATGAGTGAACAGTGATAGCTAAGACAACAGCAGAGTGATCATTACTGATGGAACTTGAATAGAATTTGATTATTAAAGGAGGCGATTCAACAAGAATTTGTTTACATTTGACTTGAAGACGGCCATATTATGATCAGCTAGAAAGCATGCCAGTGGAATAGAATTCTGCAGGCGTGCAGTTCTAGAAAAGAACCTTTTTTAGTTCATAGAATTTGTATTTTGATTTAGGCACAGATAGAGAATGGAGAAAATTGTTGATAGTGGTTGTAGCTAAACGAGTATTTTTGTGAATGAGTGGCAGGGTAGGACCATAGATTCAAGCTCCTGTCCAGATGTAGTAACAGTACTCCATTTTAGGATGAATTTGGCTCTTATACAGGTAGAGGATTGCGCAAGATACCTTCTGGAGTTGGAGAATGATGCAATCATTTTTCCAGCGACCTTGGCAACAAATTTGATGTAAGTCTTCTATTTCAGGTCAGGAATGAAAGTCAGGCCCAGAAGCTTGTCGAAGTAAAAGAGCTTCTTTAAGACGAGAGACATTCATAATTGCATCTACTGGGGCCAAGTGGGTATCGGAGCTTTTATGGTGAAAAGATAGAAGTTTAGTTTTGGATGTGTTAAAATTAACCAGCCACCTTTGCACCACATGCTCAAGGTTGAAGGAGAAAGAGGCTCAGAGATATCTTAGTCGTTGATGGCTTTTAAAGTGTAGCTATAGATGGTACTGTCGTCTGGATATATGTCGACGAATGAACTTAGAATGTGATTTTGAAGATCATCGATGAAGATAAGGAAGAGAGTACGACTACTATCCTCATGCTGCTTGTTAAATAAAACTGGCTTGTTTATGGGAGTATCTCCTAGTTATATCTCATCTTGAGTGTTATTTTCACAACGTTTCTACCAATGTAACTTCTGATCTTCTTTAGGAATATCTTGTCCAATTCAGGTATCTTTCTGTCAAACTAGATTCTGCATGAAATTTCGAATGGAACCCTTTTATTTAATCCACAAGGGATGCATGCTCTTGTTCTGTCAGCCATGATTGGATAGTAAGTTTTAAGTAACTCATAATTCTAAAGTATTAGGTAAAATTCAGTTGTAAGTGAAACTCTACAAGAGGTTAAAGGTTCAATCCTCAGTGCGGACGATACGAAAAATACAATTGTGAATTACTTAAACAAGCAAGTCATTTAATTATTGGCAGACAAAAGAAAGATCATATGCTTCAAACGTCTTGACTTACATACCTGTCCTAATCTAATTAATTTTTTTTTTTTTTACACCATAGTCACCACTGATCAAAGCCCGACTGTCACTTGAGGATCAGATTTAATGAGTGTCAGGTAGTCGGTGGAATTAGAGTAGAAGTTGATTATTTAATAGGACAGGCTAACAACAACTTATTTACATTGGACTTGAAAACAACTATGTTGTAGTCAGCTCGAAAGCATTTCTGCAATATAGACTTACATAGGCGGGCTGTTCTAGGAAAGAAACATTGTTCATGGAATTTGTGTTTAGTTATAGGCACAGATAGAGAGTGGGGAAAATCTTTCAATTCTTATTAATCCAATCAAGGAAATATCCGTCTTTTAATCTCAAGCAACATTTGAACTGTTCTGAAGCCAGAGAAGAATTAAAACCTCGGCCTTCTTTGAGGAATGGTTTTCTCAAATCGTTTTCCTGCAATATTATCACTTTGAAGAAAATTGAACATTTCATTGGCACGAGAAATTTCATTAGCTGGCATTCAATTATGTCACTCAGGCCATCCATAAACGTATTACACATTATGGAATGGCCAAAGTGTCATAATCTTGCCTGGAATTGGATTTGACTTGATATGTTTTATTAATTCTGTCTCCATTTCTACTCCAGCACAGGTTAAGATTTGTTCGATGAGAAATACAGCGTCAAAGCCATTCCAATACCCCAATGAACAACTGTTGGAATTATTTATTGCTTAGATCCAATGAAATAAGCATTTTATTCCATTATTTCCCGCCTATGTGTGACTGGAATGGATAAAGCAAAAAGTTCACCTTTTATTAACGTGCTGGAATGTGCAGAATACATGTAGGAGAACAATCAGTGTGATGTTTCTGAAATTTTGAGATGAGGATTGATAATTTGTATTTTTTGTATTATTTGGACTACTGTTCTCATCTTGAGTGTTATTTTCACAACGTTTCGACCGATGTAACCTCTGATCTTCTTTAGGAGAGTTTTGTTGAATTTAGGAATCTTTCTGTCAAACTCAGGAGTCTGCACGAAATTTCGAATGGAATCCTTTTATTTAATCCACAAGTGTAGCATGCTCTTGTTCTGTCAGTCATGACTGGATAGAAGTTTTAAGTAATTCGTAACTCTAAAATACTTGTTAAAATTCAGTCGTAAGAGACACTCTACTGGAGGTTGAAGGTTCAATCTTCAGTGTGGAAAAATATGTGTGAATTACTTATGATTTCTACTTGTTCATGACGCCTGTGAATGAAATAAAGGGTTCTATTCGAAATTTCGCGCAAATGTCTGTGTGCAACAAAAAGATTTCCAAGTTCGACAAGATACACCTGAAGTATGTTGGAGGTTACATCGGCTGAAACGTTGTGTGAATAACACTCAAGATTAGAATAGCTGATTGAATAATCAAAATAATCCAGTAATCTGTGCAATCCCTGATCTGCAACTAAATGAATATAAAATCTGATAAAAGAAGTTATAAATCATTTTTTAAAAATTATTTTAAACAACCTTCAATAAAGATGAAGCCAATATTGTTAAACTTGTGAATTTGTAAAAAGGTTCAGTTTATCTATATTATATTTTTCTCTCTCTGTCTTTCTGTTCCATTTTTTCTCGGAAACTTCTGGGCCAATCTGGCTGAAATTTTGTATAGACCTTTAGTGAACTAAACATTATGATATGATGAAGAGTTAGAGATTGATATGGATTAATAGTGATTGGTCACCAAAATACCACATTTACTCTTATTTTTTCAAGGAAACTATTTAGTATGGACCTTTTTTATAATGAGGTGCAGCGAACTAAGAATTATGCTATCTATTCCATGCACAGTTTAGGACTAATGACGTATTTAATACAAACATGAGCACAAATTTAAACATATTCAACCATCAATTTGGCATAAAGCATTCATTCTAAGTCAACGATCAATAACTTTTGTCCATTTTTAACAGACTAAAAGTCTTCTTTGATTATGGTTATGCTATAAAGAAGACCTCTTAATCGATGCCTATATCCACTAGGCCATATGTACTACTAGCTTTGATTAACAGAGTAGAATTCTACCAAGAGATTCTGAGTTCAAATCTTGATGAAGAAACCTAAGAAAACAATTAGCAGATAAGACTTTGCATATTGAATTAGAACACCGTAATCGAGTTTATTAAATAAACTGTTCAATTCGAAAATCCTAGGTTACTGTAATAAGATTACCTGCGTTGTGGTAAGAGAAAGTGATACTACTACTACTACTACTACTACTACTACTACTACTAATAATAATAATAATAATAATAATAATAATAATAATAATAATAATAATAATAATAATAATAATGAGACTAGTGTTAAAAAATGGGTTGCATAAATATAGATTAAAGAATGGGACGCAGTTCTTGGTTGCTTTTGGAATTCAAGGCTGAGTTTGCTTTGACAGTTTATGATTTATGAAACTCGGTAGTTAAATTTGAAAATGAAACATTTGTTTTTGTGGTTTAGAAAAGAATGTGTAAAACAGAAGAGTAACGACTGACTTCGGAAAGTGAGAACATCTTATGTTTTGCTTTCCTCAGTGGAGTTCAAGCAAGGAGTTCATTGTCTATAAAGAGATGAGTGTGAGAGTAAGATAATCTCGACGTGCATCAGTAATAAAAGTAAGTCATGTAAAATACCTTTTTTTTTTGTGTTCACGTTAGGATTTTGTTCCTTAGAAGCGCTGGTCGAGTTTGAATAGAATAAAATACGTATTGTATACGCTTGAAGCCAAAACAACGCATTTTTACAAAATAAACAATGCGTATTTTATTTTATTCAAACTCAACCAGCGCTTCTAAGGAACAAAAGTCTTAACGTGAATTCCGCGTGACCAACGCACCGTGCCGACATTTAAAAAGACTACCGTAAAAACAACAAACGGACTTCTTCTTATTCTATGCTCCAACAACAACATGGCAACAAAAAAAAAGGCATACTGAAGATGAAGTATATCTTCGAAATATATTTATAAATTTCAATATAAATTTCAAACAAAATAAATGTCCGTTTATTTTGTAATAATGCGTTGTTTTGGCTTCAAACGTATACAATACGTATTTTATTTTATTTTAACCATTTTTTTCGTGTTTAGAGTCTCCATTTTTGAGCAGCAAACCGGTGGGAAATATACTTCTCAGAATGATAGACAGAATTCACCAGTCAAAGAAAAAAAGTGCTACTTTTCAGATTTTTGCATCATGGCAATATCAATGAAGATTTGGCCACGTGACATATGAAGCCACGTCACACACAGTCGTTTGAGGAATTTTACAGACTTTCATATGTAAAGAAGAGAAAGAGCCACAAAGTGACAGTTACTAACCATAATAAAAGACATCGAAAGAAGTCTGCAGAGTAAAACAGCTCAAACTTGGTGAAAATTTATTTGGATTTTTCGGATTACTGTCTTCATCTTGTTATTTTCACAACGTTTCGGTCGATGTAACTACCGACCTTCTTTATGTGTATTTTGCAAAACGCGGGAATCTTTCTGTCAAATTCGGCAACCTGCACAGAATACTGAATGGAACCTTTCCCTGCAAGCTCTCTTCCACAGAAGAGACGCTGCAAGCCTGTTTTGTTTTATCGTTATTTCCATAGCAAGTGCTCGTCTGAGCTCCAATCTTTTGTCCCCCCCTTCGCCAATCTTTCACGATAAACACCCGTCTAGCTGAAACCACTGTCAATAATTTTCCCCACTCTTTATCTGTGCCTAAATCAAAACGTAGATTCCATGAACAAAGCTTCTTTTTTAGAACTGCACGCCTGTGGAATTAACCTTTTAATCAGTACTCTTCCGCTTGCCTGTTTCTCACCTGACTACAACTTGGATGTCTTCAAGTCCAACATAAACAAATTCCTGATAAATCGCCCTTTTAAGTATGAAACTTTATCAAATCTCCAATATTAACGATTACTACGACACTATCCCATTGATTACTGTATACGTAATAACCCTTATCCCCGAGTGGTTTCCGGGCCTTGATAAGTGGTGACCTCCACGTAAAAAAAAAACCCTCCAATAATATAAAATCTAGTGTACATTATTGGAAACAAAGTAATGCAGTGATTACAATAGATTAATTGACTTACAAGCAAAAGAGTTTGCCAACAAAGGACTTGAAATTAATAGCTTTTTTCTCTTCAAACATGATAGAACATTACTCTGATCTATATTTGATGGAAAATACAATCAGTCAGGCTGCTCTTGATACCATTGAAAGTCTTCCTTTGAAGATCGAACTGGACTTAACCCAATCCATAGTGGATGTCTCAAAAGCGATAGACAAGCTCTCTTTAGAGAAGTTTTCAGGTAGCATGCTCTCATTCTGTCAGCCATGACCACGTACAAGTCTTAAGTAATTCACAATTGTATTCTTCATATTGCCCGTACTGAGGATTGAACCTTCAACCTCCAGAAGAGTGTCACTTAGAACTGAATTTAACTCAGTGCTTTACCCGTTACGCCATGGGTCATGCCATCTTATGATACACTTTTAAAAGCAAACTTTTTTTAAGATTATTCAACCGAATATAAATTCCGAGAAATAAATTTGAAGTTAATATGCAATAGAAACCACAAATTTGTTATTAGTTTCGACTTTGACTTAGAAATCAAATGAATTGCCTTTTGGTTATGTTAACATATTTCTATATTATATTTCTCTTAGTCTGTTCAACTTTATTTTTGAAACTACTGGAACGATCTGGCTGAAATTTTGTATGTACTTTTGCTGTGATAAGGTGCAGTAAACTAAGCCTTATAGTATCCTTTAGATGCACAGTTAGGGATTAATAAGAATTAATAAGAATTAACAGGATTAGTCACCACAATACCACATTTACCCTAGAAGTTTTCTCTCAAACTACTGGGACAATCTGGATAAAATTTTGTATGAGCCGAGCCTTTGTTGTGATAAGGTGCATTGAACTAAGTATTATGGCATTCATTAGATGCACAGTTATAGATTAATAGTCATTAATAGGGATTAGTTACCATAATACCACATTTACTTGAACCAACTTTTATTTAGAATTAAATTTTACGAAATATTTTATCCATAATAGTAGCAACTGGTTTGAGAAAATATGGAAATAATGGAAATTTTATGACATTTGCTTATCTACCCATTTTAGGAATAATGGACTTACCCAGAGACTATAAATATAGTTACATCTAAACGTTGTGATAATAGTTTGTGGCAGTTATGGCTCCAGAATCACGATGTGTACTTCTATAACATACGTTTGCTAATACACTTTCATTTTCAAAGAACTCAGGAATATTCCTGTTGAACTCGGGAATCTGCATGAAGTTTCTAACGAAACCCTTTATTTAATCTGAAAGGAACGGTGACATAGTCGGTGAAGTGCTTGGTAAAATTCAGTTCTATGTTACACTCTTCTGGAGGTTGAAGGTTCAAACCTCAGTGTGGACGACACTCAAAATACAATTGCAAATTATCTAGGATTCTACCCAGTCATGGTTGATGGAAAGAGAGCATTATATCCCATGGATTAAACAAAGTGTTCCATTCGAAAATTACGTGCAGCTTCCCGACCTCAACAAGATACACCTGAAGAAAGCTGGAGGTTAGATTGATCGAAATATTGTTCGAATTACACTCAAAATGAGTCTGAGTAATCCAAATAATACAGATTGCTAATTTGTCTGGTTTTACTTAAAATGTAATTGACACAAAGTAGAACCTCGGGATAAGGTTTTTTTGTTCAGGTTACGATGGGGAATATGATATTTTTCTGGTCCCTGGTTGCAGTGTTTGCCCCACCTTATAGTATTATTATTATAATTATAGTATTATTTATAATGTTATTTGATTATATACATGTATCTTATATACTGTACTGTAATTTGTTACTAATTTTTAATGCCGTATCCCAGGGTTCTACTGTATTCTACAACAGGTTACAATAGATAGCATAGACTTTTTACGAACCAAAAAATATTGATAGAGATAATCAGAAAATGCTGAAGCTAAAGAATGCACGACTCTCTACTTTGCAGTTCCCATGGAAACATTACATCAGTGTAGAAATTATACGTATAAAATCATTTTCCTTTCTGCTTGGCTGAATATAGATATATGTGTATATACATAATGAGGGTTGGCAAAGTCACCTTTTAAACAAATTTAATGATTTTTAATAAAATATTTGCATCTTAATGTGGTTTTAAAGACAGTTTTTCTGTTTATTCAATATATATATACACACGCATGCACACACACACACACACACACATATATATATATACTAGCAAGGGATACCCGGCGTTGCCTGGGTGTTTGGAGGTGTGTGTGGAAACTCCGGGGGCGGGGGGGGGAGTGTTAAAAATGTTTTGGTAGGTAAGTATGAGGATCGAACCCAAACCCTTGAGGCAAAGTTGTAAATTAAAGTGTAAAAAAAAAAAGTGCGACGTTAACGATTGCCCCACCACGAGATGCTAACAGAAACACGTTTGAATTTATTTAATTACTTGGATTTGGCAGGTGCCCGTTTTAATGACTTAATGAGGTCAAGTTTGACTGCGGGATAGTATTTCATTTACTGCGGGAACGCTTCCCAAGATGTTATAGGAAAAAGACTAACCCACATGCGGCGAGTGACAAATGTTGAATATTTATCTTCCCAAAGTCGAGCAAATTAAATAGACAGGCGAGCTTCGTTGTTAACTCTGAGATATTACGATTTATATGTGATATAGAAAGTTTTAAAAAGTTGTGAACCGACCGACCGCTTCTCTGAAAAAAGCCTTTTGTAGACATACAGAAAAAGCGAACACATGTACAAACATACATACATTTTCGCTTTTATATATATATATATATATATATATATATATATATATATATATATATATATATATGCACACATGTACAGATACATGCACGCACACACACACACACACACACACATATGACAGGACGACACATCCCAAATCACATCATTTCTCTGAAACACTTTTTCATGGTAAACAACTGATGATCCCTTAATAATATAAAGTCTAGTGTACATTATTGGAAACAAAGTAATGCAGTGACTACAATAGATTAATTGACTCACAAGCAAAAGAGTTTGGCAACAAAGAACTTGAGGTTAATAGCTTTTCTCTTCATATAGTTTTAACGGTTGAAAAACTGGACCAGGCTTTACAACACAATAAACTAGGCATCAGACATGGGAAACATCACACCAATATACGAAGGCATAAAGAAAACTGTCGGCCATACAATTACCAAATCTGTCCTATTAAGTCCAAGAGAGAAGTATAAATAACTGACAAAATCAAACAATTTGATAGAACATTACTCTGATCTTTGATGGAAAATAAAATTAGTCAGGCTGCTCTTGATGGCATTGAACGTCTTCCTTTAATGATCCTTTTGTGGAATTGAACTTTCTATTTTCCTCTTACACATTAAGCTATATATATATATATATACATATATATATATATATATATATATATATATATATATATATATATATATATATGTTTTTGGCATCTAGGTACCTCAAGAGTGAGGGAGTGGGATTTAACTACATGCCAGATTAGTCAGGAGTATGTATATATGTAAGTTGAGGGTGGACAAGTGCTATGATTGTATCAGAGCACATTGCAATAAACTACTTGTAAAACAAGCACAGATGAAAAATTTTCGGGCGATGAGACAGAGGTTGTAGCTTGATCAACAGTGCGGTTCTATTGGATTTGAGACTCTAAGCTCTGAACTCTCTACTTACATTTCATTCTTTTCCTTTAATTTCTATATTAATAAAATTATGTGACTACTTTTTGTGCTTGTTTGTGTGTGTGACTTATACATTACTAGTTTTATTCCTATTCACAATAGTAGTGTGCAGTACTTAAACAAACTTAAAAAATTCTATGACTTTTAGATTCTTATTTAATATATAAAACTAGCAGGACCTGTTAACCGGCGTTGCCCAGTGGAAGCATGCCTCCCCACCCCACCCTATTCGTAAAAAATTAAAGTATGGTTGTTGTTGCTGCTCAACCCCCAACCTCCTCATATTAAGGATGGCTTTCGGAATAGAAACCCCCTAACCTCTCCATGTTAAGAACAGCTATCAGAATAAGCACCCCCATTTGTGAGGGGGGTTGTCAAAATATTTGCCACGAATTTAACCTTGATAATCGCTGTCAGGATACTCACCTGCAAATACTATAAACCAACAAAAACATTGGGGGGAGGGCAATCTCGGTCGAATAGATTAGATTTGTTCTTTACATGTGCATACAAATCTGGTGGCCACTGATTTAAATTGCATAATACCGATCTTTATACCTCGAAAACTACTTGTATCTTCCAAATATAAACGAGATTTTCTTAATTAGCATAATCGAAAACCGTAAAAAGTTGTTATTTTAAAGAACAGTGTGAGGTGGAACTAAGGTAAAAATTTATCTAAAAAAAAAAAACATAAACAAAGGTAATGTATGTGCAGTATCGATAAAGAGTCCGGAAAAAAGAGGTTAACAAAATACTCGACAGAAAGTATAATTTGTCTCACATCAAACAAAACAGCTACCAGATTAGACACCCCATTTTGTGAGGGTGGGGGTGTCATAGTATTTGCCTCAAATTTAAGCTTGATAATCGTTGTCAGGATACCCATCTGCAAATACTATACACCAACAGAAATATTGGGTGGCGGGGACAGTGTAAAAGAAAGCAAAAAATAGAATTGTGTAAGGTTCGCTTAGTTACTCCGAAATCGAAAAATAAACGATGGTATCCATACATTTTTTTTTTTCAGGGTTTGATTTGTGTAAGGGGAGGGGGATAGTGGCGTGTTGTTAATATGTGCATAGGTAAGCGTAAGGTTATTAGTATTTAATTTTCTGTTATGAGCAGTTATTATGTTTGTATTCGATTTATTTTTTTAAATGATTGCCTCCTGTAGAGAGTGCCGCCATATTGAAAAGTTTTGGAGTGTCCATTTATGTATTAAGAGGTAGATTCTGGAAATATCGAATTATCAGCTCTCAGCCAATGAAAATGGGCAGAATCTGAGAAGGGAGAATTTATTATTTTTGAATCGAGAAATGGAAAGATTATGTTATGTCTATTAGTTTATTATCCTGTTACTGAGAGTGCAAGCACAATATCTGTAGAAAGTGTATATTTCCTCCTGCTTTTGATTGAGGGCAGTAGGAGAACTTAATATTTAGGGGAAAAATAGGAACTACTTCCTCTAATGATGCTGCGATTGTAATGGTGTTGCTCCTAGGATAAAATTATAACAACTAAATATGCATAAAATGTCATTATAAAGATATATAACATAGTGGTTAATAGCTTAGACATAATAAATTTGTTTGTGGCATCTGTTGTTGCAAACCTATGGTTCTTTGGTCTAGAGGGGAATTTCTGTAATGAAATATTATACGAGAGGCGTGCAATAAGTAATGCCCCTGACCCACTTCCCATAGCAGTAGAGCAACGAAACTTGGCACAGTTATTAGTCTTTCTCTACATAGGAACCATCCAGAGTTATGCATTTCTCCTAATCGTTTGATGCAGCTCTGGAGATCGTTTTTGTAGAACACCCCAGGTTTGTCCTCCAACCACGACGTGACTTCAGAAATCAAGGCTGCATAATCTGGGTAACACTTTCCTTTCAAAAACAACTTCATGGCTGGCAAGAGGTGAAAGTCAGAGGGTGCAAGGTCAGGAGAGTAGGGAGGACGGGTAGGGATTTCATAACCACACGACCGTGCTTCTGATCTGGCGACATGTGAGTTGTGGACCGGAGCGTTGTCCTGCAGGAGGAGGGTACCTTTGATGATCTTGCCCCGCCTCTTGATTTTGATAGCTTCCCTTAATTTCCTCAAAAGTGAAGCATAATAGGCTCCTGTAATTGTGGTATCCTTTGCTAGGAAATCTGTCATCACTACTCTGTCCTGGTCCCAGAAGACTGAGCATGACCTTGCCAGCGGAGGGCTTCACCCTTGCCTTCTTTGGAGGTGGTGAGTCCAAGCGCTTCCACTGCATTGACTGGATCATAGTGACGGACCCAGGTTTCATCCTGTGTAATCAATCTTTTGAAAAAATTTGACTTATCTTCTTGGCACATCTCCAAATTCATCCTCGAGCACTCGACGTGGTGAGTCCAAATGCTTCCACTGCATTGACTGGGCTTTGGTCTCTGGATCATGGTGATGAACCCAGGTTTCATCCTGTGTAATCAGTCTTTTGAAAAACTTTGACTCATCTTCTTGGCACATCTCCAAATTCATCCTTGAGCACTCGACGCGTTCTCGCTTCTGGACTGGTGTGAGCAACCTGGGAATCCATCTGGCAGACATCTTATGCAAATGGTCATGAATGATAGTTTCCACAGACCTTGTACTACTCTTGACATTTTGGGCTATTTGGCGAATAGTAATGTGCCGATCTTCCAAAATGGCAGCCTTAATTTGACGGACAGATGCCTCATCAATGGTAGAAGGGGGGGGGGCGACCAGGTGCGGGAGCTGTTTCCACAGACTTCTGGCCATGTTTGAATTCATGATGCCAGCGTTTTACAAGGTCATATGATGGGGCATTATGACCATAAGTTTATTTCATTTCATCAAAAGTCTCCTATGGTGTGCATCCTTTCAAATACAAAAACCGGATCACTGCTCGACATTCAACAGGCTCCATTTCACACCTGATTCAGTTCAAACACCTGTAAAACAGAAACCACAATTAGTTCAGAGCTGTAATTTGCCACATAACCCGTAGAGATATAAATCTTTGCACATGCAAAATTTCAGCTAGATCAGACAACTAGAAGTGGTCAGGGGCATTACTTATTGCACGCCCCTCCATCTGGAGACAATTACATTGAATTCGCAAAGTTTGTCATTGATCGCTTCTGGTCAACAATATTCATATTTCATTTAGAATATCTAATTTTTTGTCCTTTTGTGATAAAAAGTGTATTTTGATTCAATTTCTTTTAGAGTAGTGTGAAATGAAAGCTTTTGCGTCCTTCTATTTAATTAACTAATTGTTTACTTTTTACTCTTACTGTTCGTTCTTTTTACTGTTTCTGGTTACTTTTAGAGGTCTGTGTGTTCTTATCAATGTTCTTACTTATATGTGTGTGTGTGTGTGTGTGTGTGTGTATATGCTCTTACATATGTTATGTGCAGTTCACTGTTATATGTGTGTGTGGGTGTGTGTTCTTATCCTTACACTGTTTCTTGCCATGAAAGTCTCCGAGACGTGTATGTGCAAATGTAATATGCATACATACCTAGTTGCCTTGGCCAGCAGATGATGCCTTCTTGGACGCTGTTCTCCATCTCGTGGAGAGTGGTCACTGCAGACAGATGCTTCGATAAACAAACAAGATGGATTTGAAGCTTCAAGCTTTTATTTCAAGGCAAGCCTATAATCTCGAACCCTGGTTGTTGGGAGACCCGAGATTTCCCGTCTGCATTCTCTGCTGCACAAAACCAACTCTCAGCCCATGTGGTCGTCAACCGGAAGCCTACGACCACACTTCCCATGTCACCCCTAATTTCTGGTGCATTCTCTCTAGGTTGATACCTGTCAAACCTAACCTTTTGTGACCCTGCCAACTCGCTGATGGGAAGTGAAATATACTTATATAACTTTCTATTTCTAAAACTACCTATATAGCAATTAAGCTGGGATTCCCAATACTACAGTAGTAGTAGTAGTAGTAGTAGTAGTAGTAGTAGTAGTAGTAGTAGTAATTACATGCTTGGTGATGACCGGCTTCTGCTGTCATGTTATGTTTGTCATAATGGATATATATTTTCATAAATCTTGGCTAATGTGTGTTTTAAATATTACGATTTATTGAAAAAGAACTTGTGCATAAAAGACTGGCCTGTTGACAATCCAAGAGAAACAAGTAAAGCATGTATGGTCCCCAGTGAGTGCACAGTGAACGAGGCATAAAAAAAAAAGTTCAGCATTTGCTTCCCCCTACATTTAGCCCCAAAAGTATCCAGGGGACGTCAAATCCTGGTGAAAATGAACAAACGGTGCAGTTTTAGGCCTTAACATATGCAAATTTGAGTTCTGCACCATGCAAAAAAAGAAATGACTAAGTCCATCATTTGCCCCACCTAATTTAGACCCAAAAGTCTCCAAAGCCTTAACATATTTAAATTTGAGTTCAACACCATGCAAAACTGCTAAATAGACATACACATAAAATTTTGGAAAAATATGGTAAAATAGTCTCAAAAATGGAATGTTTTATTAGCCCTAAAAGAGCCCCTGAGCCACACCCAAGAGTTATCGTAAAATATAGACAAACAAAATTATATAGAAATCAGTTAGTTACAACTTTTCTGGAAGTTTTATAAAAGTCCAAGGCATCAATTTTTTTTAATAAGTACAAGAGTATCAATTTTAGCCATTTTAACCTGAAACGCACCCCTAGGGAGGCACCTGGACTTTTCCCGGAAAATCCGTTCTGTTACTGTTTAACTCATATCATGTTTAATGTTTGTGCAAAATTTCAAAAAATTCCAAAACGTAGTTATTTAAAAAAGTGCAAACAGATGAACAGACAAGGGGGGGGGGGGCAAAAAATGGTGCTAAGACGTGTATCATAATATAGAAAGCTCATATTAATTGAATATAGCCAGATTGATGCATATTTAACTTCCAGGCTATTACCAAAGTGTAGTATCTGTTATGTCCCAAAATGACTATCATTCTATTTCGTTTGTGACAAAGTTTATTTCTTTCAATTCCTCTTTTTTGAAGGAATGGATAGGTTTGTTGCCTGTCACCCTGTGTTTCCTCTCTCTTTAATCCATAAGAAAACGCCCATGGTACTGAGAAAGTTATTTTTGTAGCTGGACGATTGTTTAATGTCCATGATGAATTAGCCTTACATCTAACCTTGCCATTCCTAATTTCTTTAAAAAATGTGTGTCGGGACAAGTCAAACAATAGAAAAGGTCTACGTTTATGAATTTTTGAGATGAGGATTAACTATTTGTATGATTCAGATTCTTCAGACTTCTGTTCTCATCGTAAGTGTTATTTTCACAATGTTTTGGTCGATATAATTTCTGACCTTCTTCAGGTGTATCTTGTCAAACACTCATTCTATCAGCCATGTCTGGGTAAAAGTCCTTAGCAATTCGCAATTGTATTTTGAGTGTCACCTCTACCGAGAATTGAATGTAATTTACAACTAAATTTTACCAAGTACCGTATCCACTATGCCACGTGTAGTATTTTCAAATAATAAAATTCAATAGTATTTTAAAATAATCAAATTTAATAGTATTTGAAAATAACATTATTTAATAGTATTTTAAAATAATAAAATTCAATACTATTTTAAAATAAAATTTAATAGTATTCTAAAATGATAAAATTAAATAGTATTTTAAATTAAGTAAATTAAATAGTATTTTAAAATAAAATTTAATAATATTTTAAAATAAAATTTAATAGTATTTAAAAATAATACAATGTAATAGTATTTTAAAATAACAAAATTTAATAGTATTTTAAAATGAAATTTAATAGTATTTTTAAATAATAATATTTAATAGTATTTTAAAATAATAAAATTCAATATTATTTTAAAATAATAAAATTTCATAGTATTTTAAAAACAAATTAAATAGTATTTAAAAATAATAAAGGCCAATAGTATTTTAAAATAATAAAATTCAATAGTATTTTAAAATAATAAAATGTAATAGTATTTTAAAATAATAAAATTCAATATTATTTTAAAATAAAATTTGATAGTATTTAAAATAATAAAATTCAATAGTATTTTAGAATAATAATATTCAATAGTATTTTAAAATAAAAAAATTTATTAGTATTTAAAAAAAATTAAATTCAATAGTATTCTAAAATAATAAAATTCAATAGTATTTTAAAATAATAAAATTCAATAGTATTTTAAAATAATAAATTCAATAGTATTTGAAAATAATAAAATTCAGTAGTATTTAAAAATAAAAGTTAATAGTATTTATAAATAATAAAATTTTATAGTATTTTAAAATAATAACATTTAATAGTATTTCAAAATAATAAAATTTAATAATATTTTAAAATAATAAAATTTAATAGTATTTTAAAATAATAATATTAAATAGTATTTACAAATAAAATTTAATAGTATTTTAAAATAATAAAATTACATAGTATTTTAAAATAATAAAATTCAATAGTATTACAAATTAATAAAATTCAAGTGTATTTCAAAATACAATTTAATAGTATTTAAAAATAGTAAAATTCAATAGTATTTTAAAAAAAAATAAAATTCAACAGTATTTAAAAAACATAATATTCAATATTATTTCAAAATAATAAAATTCAATAGTATTAAAAATAATAAAATTACATAGTATTTTAAAATAATATAATTAAATAGTATTTTAAAATAATAAACTTTAATAGTATTTTAAAATAATAAAATTTCATATTATTTAAAAATAAAATTTGATAGTATTTAAAAAGAATAAAATTCAATATAATTTTAAAATAAAATTTGATAGTATTTAAAATAATAAAATTCAATAGTATTTTAGAATAATAATATTCAATAGTATTTTAAAATAAAAAAATTTATTAGTATTTAAAAAAAATAAAATTCAATAGTATTCTAAAATAATAAAATTCAATAGTATTTTAAAATAATAAAATTCAATAGTATTTTAAAATAATAAATTCAATAGTATTTAAAAATAATAAAATTCAGTAGTATGTCAAAATAAAAGTTAATAGTATTTATAAATAATAACATTTTATAGTATTTTAAAATAATAACATTTAAAAGTATTTTAAAATAATAAAATTTAATAATATTTTAAAATAATAAAATTTAATAGTATTTTAAAATAATAATATTAAATAGTATTTACAAATAAAATTTAATAGTATTTTAAAATAATAAAATTACATAGTATTTTAAAATAATAAAATTCAATAGTATTACAAATTAATAAAATTCAAGTGTATTTCAAAATACAATTTAATAGTATTTAAAAATAGTAAAATTCAATAGTATTTTTAAAAAAATAAAATTCAACAGTATTTAAAAAACATAATATTCAATATTATTTAAAATAATAAAATTCAATAGTATTTAAAATAATAAAATTACATAGTATTTTAAAATAATATAATTAAATAGTATTTTAAAATAATAAACTTTAATAGTATTTTAAAATAATAAAATTTCATATTATTTTAAAATAAAATTTGATATTATTTTAAAATAATAAAATTCAGTAGTATTTTAAAATAATACAATTTAAAAGTATTTTAAAATAATTAAATTCAATATTATTTAAAAATAATAAAATTAAATAGTATTTAAAAATAATTAAATTCAATAGTATTTTAAAATAATAAAATTCAATAGTATTTTAAAATAATAAAATTTCATAGTATTTTAAAATGAAATTTAATAGTATTTTAACATAATAATATTTAATATTATTTTAAAATAATAAAATACTATAGTATTTTAAAATAATAAAATTTAATAGTATTTTAAAATTATAATATTCAATAGTATTTAAAAAAATAAAATTCACTAGTATTTAAAAATCATAATATTGAATAGTATTTCAAAATAATAACATTCAATAGTATTTTAAAATAATAAAATTAAATAGTATTTTAAAATGAAATGTAATAGTATTTTAAAATAATAAAATTTAATATTATTTTAAAATAAAATTTGATAGTATTTTAAAATAATAATATTCAATAGTATTTGAAAATAATACAATTTAATAGTATTTTAAAATAAGAAAATTCAATATTATTTAAAAATAATAAAATTCAGTAGTATTTTAAAATAATAAAATTTCATAGTATTTTAAAATAATAATATTCAATAGTATTTAAAAATAATAAAATTTAATAGTACTTTAAAATAATAAAATTCAATATCATTTATTTAAAAATTTTAATATTATTTTAAAATAATAAAATTCAATAGCATATTAAAATAAAAATATTCAATAGTACTTTAAAATAATCAAATGTTATAGTATTTTAAAATAATAAAATTAAATAATATTTTAAAATAACAAAATTCAATAGAATTTAAAAATAAAATTTAATGGTATTTTAAAATAATAAAATTTTATAGTATTTTTAAATAATAAAATTCAATAGTATTTTTAAATAATCAAATTTAATAGTATTTTTAAATAATAATATTTGATAGTATTTCAAAATAATAAAATTCAATAGTACTTTAAAATAATAAAATTCAATAGTATTTTAAAATAATAAAATTCAATAGTATTTAAAAAATATAAAATCCAATAGTATTTTTCAAAAATTTTATAGTATTTTAAAATAATGATATTCAATAGTATTTCAAAATAAAATTTAATAGTATTTTAAAATAATTAGATTTAATAGTATTTTAAAATAAAAAAATTCAATAGTATTTAAAAATAATAAAATTCAATATTATTTTAAAATAAAATTTAATAGTATTTCAAAATGATAAAATTTTATAGTATTTCAAAAATAAAATTTAATATTGTTTTAAAATCATAATATTCAATTGTATTTCAAAATAATAAAATTCAATAGTATTTTAAAATAATAAAATTTAAAAGTATTTTAAAATAATAAAATTAATAGTATTTAAAAATAATAAAATTCAATAGTATTTAAAAATAATAAAATTTAATATTATTTTTAAATAATGAAATTTAATAGTATTTTTAAATAATGAAATTTAATAGTATTTTAACGTAATAAAATTCAATAGTATTTTAAAATAATAAAATTCAATAGTATTTTAAAATAATAAAATTCAATAGTATTTTAAAATAATAAAATTCAATGCTATTTAAAAATAATAAAATTCCATATTATATATTTAAAAATGTTAATATTATTTTAAAATAATAAAATTCAATAGCATATTAAAATAAAAATATTCAATAGTACTTTAAAATAATAAAATGTAATAGTATTTTAAAATAATAAAATTAAATAATATTTTAAAATAATAAAATTCAATAGTATTTTAAATAAAATTTAATGGTATTTTAAAATAATAAAATTTTATAGTATTTTACAATAATAAAATTTAATAGTATTTTAAAATAATCAAATTTAATAGTATTTTAAAATAATAATATATAATAGTATTTCAAAATAATAAAATTGCAATAGTATTTTAAAATAATAAAATTCAATAGTATTTTAAAATAATAAAATTCAATAGTTTTTTAAAATAATAAAATTCAATAGTATTTTTAAAAAATAAAATTCAGTAGTATTTAAAAATAAAATTTAATAGTATTTATAAATAATAAAATTTTATAGTATTTTAAAGTAATAAAATTTAATAGTATTTTAAAATAATAAATTTAATAATATTTTAAAATAATAAAATTTAATAGTATTTTAAAATAATATTCAATAGTATTTACAAATAAAATTTAATAGTATTTTTAAATAATAAAATATATTAGTATTTTAAAATAATAAAATTAAATAGTATTACAAATTAATAAAATTGAAGTGTATTGCAAAATACAATTTAATAGTATTTTAAAATAATAAAATTCAATAGTATTTAAAAAAAATAAAATTCAATAGTATTTAAAAATCATAATATTCAATATAATTTCAAAATAATAAAATTCAATAGTATTTTAAAATAATAAAATTACACAGTATTTTAAAATAATATAATTCAATAGTATTTTAAAATAATAAACTTTAATAGTATTTTTAAATAATAAAATTTAATTGTATTTTAAAATAAAATTTGATAGTATTTTAAAATAAATAAATTCAGTAGTATTTAAAAATAATACTATTTAAAAGTATTTTAAAATAATAAAATTCAATATTATTTAAAAATAATAATATTCAATAGTATTTTAAAATAATAAAATTTCATAGTATTTTGAAATAATCAAATTTAATATTATTTAAAAATAATAAAATTCAATAGTATTTATACATAATAAAATTTTATAGTATTTTAAAATGATAACATTTCATAGTATTTATAAATAATAAGATTTAATAGTATTTTAAAATAATAAGATTTAATAGTATTTAAAAATAATAAAGTTCAATAGTATTTTAAAATAATAAAATTCAATAGTATTTTAAAATAATAAAATTAAATATAATTTATTTAAAAATTTTAATATTATTTTAAAATAATAAAATTCAATAGCATATTAAATAAAAATATTCAATAGTACTTTAAAATAATAAAATTTACTAGTATTTTAAAATAATAAAATTAAATAATATTTTAAAATAACAAAATTCTAAAAAATTTTTGTAGTTTTTTAAAATAATAAAATTCAATAGTATTTTAAAATAATCAAATTTAATAGTATTTTAAAATAATAATATTTAATAGTATTTCAAAATAATAAAATTCAATAGTACTTTAAAATAATAAAATTCAATAGTATTTTAAAATAATAAAATTCAATAGTATTTTAAAATAATCAAATTTAATAGTATTTTAAAATAATAATATTTAATAGTATTTCAAAATAATAAAATTCAATAGTACTTTAAAATAATAAAATTCAATAGTATTTTAAAATAATAAAATTCAATAGTATTTTAAAATAATCAAATTTAATAGTATTTTAAAATAATAATATTTAATAGTATTTCAAAATAATAAAATTCAATAGTACTTTAAAATAATAAAATTCAATAGTATTTTAAAATAATAAAATTCAATAGTATTTTAAAAATATAAAATCCAATAGTATTTTAAAAATTTTTTATAGTATTTTAAAATAATGATATTCAATAGTATTTCAAAATAAAATTTAATAGTATTTTAAAACAATTAGATTTAATAGTATTTTAAAATAATAAAATTCAATAGTATTTAAAAATAATAAAATTCAATATTATTTTAAAATAAAATTTAAAAGTATTTCAAAATGATAAAATTTAATAGTATTACAAAAATAAAATTTAATATTGTTTTAAAATCATAATATTCAATTGTATTTCAAAATAATAAAATTCAATAGTATTTTAAAATAATAAAATTTAATAGTATTTTAAAATTATAAAATTTGATAGTATTTTAAAATAATAAAATTCAATAGTATTTAAAAATAATAAAATTTTATATTATTTTTAAATAATGAAATTTAATAGTATTTTAAAGTAATAAAATGCAATAGTATTTTAAAATAATAAAGTTCAATAGTATTTTAAAATAATAAAATTCAATAGTATTTTAAAATAATAAAATGCAATAGTATTTTAAAATAATAAATTCCAATAGTATTTTAAAATAAAATTTTATAGTATTTTAAAACAATTAGATTTGATAGTATTTTAAAATAATAAAATTCAATAGTATTTAAAATAATAAAATTCAATATTATTTTAAAATAAAATGTAATAGTATTTCAAAATGATAAAATTTAATAGTATTTAAAAAATAAATTTAAATAGTATATTAAAATCATAATATTCCAAAGTATTTCAAAATAATAAAATTCAATAGTATTTTAAAATAATAAAATTCAATAGTATTTAAAAATAATAAAATTTAATATTATTTTAAAATAATGAAATTTAATAGTATTTTAAAGTAATAAAATTCAATAGTATTTTAAAATAATAAAATTCAATAGTATTTTAAAATAATAAAATTTAAAAGTATTTTAAAATAATGAAATTCAATAGTATTTTAAAATAATAAAATTTAACAGTATTTTAAAATTATTATATTCAATAGTATTTTAAAATAAAATGTAATAGTATTTTAAAATAATAAAATGTAATAGTATTTTTAAATAATAATATTCAATAGTATTTTAAAATAAAATTTAATAGTATTTTAAAATGATAAAATTTACTAGTATTTTAAAATAATAAAATTCAGTAGTATTTCAAAATAAAATTTAATAGTATTTATAAATAATAAAATTTAATAGTATTCTAAAATAAATAAATTCAGTAGTATTTAAAAATAATACTATTTAAAAGTATTTTAAAATAATAAAATTCAATATTATTTAAAAATAATAATATTCAATAGTATTTTAAAATAATAAAATTTCATAGTATTTTGAAATAATCAAATTTAATATTATTTAAAAATAATAAAATTCAATAGTATTTATACATAATAAAATTTTATAGTATTTTAAAATGATAACATTTCATAGTATTTATAAATAATAAGATTTAATAGTATTTTAAAATAATAAGATTTAATAGTATTTAAAAATAATAAAGTTCAATAGTATTTTAAAATAATAAAATTCAATAGTATTTTAAAATAATAAAATTAAATATAATTTATTTAAAAATTTTAATATTATTTTAAAATAATAAAATTCAATAGCATATTAAATAAAAATATTCAATAGTACTTTAAAATAATAAAATTTACTAGTATTTTAAAATAATAAAATTAAATAATATTTTAAAATAACAAAATTCTAAAAAATTTTTGTAGTTTTTTAAAATAATAAAATTCAATAGTATTTTAAAATAATCAAATTTAATAGTATTTTAAAATAATAATATTTAATAGTATTTCAAAATAATAAAATTCAATAGTACTTTAAAATAATAAAATTCAATAGTATTTTAAAATAATAAAATTCAATAGTATTTTAAAATAATCAAATTTAATAGTATTTTAAAATAATAATATTTAATAGTATTTCAAAATAATAAAATTCAATAGTACTTTAAAATAATAAAATTCAATAGTATTTTAAAATAATAAAATTCAATAGTATTTTAAAATAATCAAATTTAATAGTATTTTAAAATAATAATATTTAATAGTATTTCAAAATAATAAAATTCAATAGTACTTTAAAATAATAAAATTCAATAGTATTTTAAAATAATAAAATTCAATAGTATTTTAAAAATATAAAATCCAATAGTATTTTTAAAAATTTTTATAGTATTTTAAAATAATGATATTCAATAGTATTTCAAAATAAAATTTAATAGTATTTTAAAACAATTAGATTTAATAGTATTTTAAAATAATAAAATTCAATAGTATTTAAAAATAATAAAATTCAATATTATTTTAAAATAAAATTTAAAAGTATTTCAAAATGATAAAATTTAATAGTATTACAAAAATAAAATTTAATATTGTTTTAAAATCATAATATTCAATTGTATTTCAAAATAATAAAATTCAATAGTATTTTAAAATAATAAAATTTAATAGTATTTTAAAATTATAAAATTTGATAGTATTTTAAAATAATAAAATTCAATAGTATTTAAAAATAATAAAATTTTATATTATTTTTAAATAATGAAATTTAATAGTATTTTAAAGTAATAAAATGCAATAGTATTTTAAAATAATAAAGTTCAATAGTATTTTAAAATAATAAAATTCAATAGTATTTTAAAATAATAAAATGCAATAGTATTTTAAAATAATAAATTCCAATAGTATTTTAAAATAAAATTTTATAGTATTTTAAAACAATTAGATTTGATAGTATTTTAAAATAATAAAATTCAATAGTATTTAAAATAATAAAATTCAATATTATTTTAAAATAAAATGTAATAGTATTTCAAAATGATAAAATTTAATAGTATTTCAAAAAAAAATTTAAATAGTATATTAAAATCATAATATTCCAAAGTATTTCAAAATAATAAAATTCAATAGTATTTTAAAATAATAAAATTTAATAGTATTTAAAAATAATAAAATTTAATATTATTTTAAAATAATGAAATTTAATAGTATTTTAAAGTAATAAAATTCAATAGTATTTTAAAATAATAAAATTCAATAGTATTTTAAAATAATAAAATTTAAAAGTATTTTAAAATAATGAAATTCAATAGTATTTTAAAATAATAAAATTTAATAGTATTTTAAAATTATTATATTCAATAGTATTTTAAAATAAAATGTAATAGTATTTTAAAATAATAAAATGTAATAGTATTTTTAAATAATAATATTCAATAGTATTTTAAAATAAAATTTAATAGTATTTTAAAATAATAAAATTTACTAGTATTTTAAAATAATAAAATTCAGTAGTATTTCAAAATAAAATTTAATAGTATTTATAAATAATAAAATTTAATAGTATTTTAAAATAATAAAATTTAATAGTATTTTAAAATAATAAAATTTAATAATATTTTAAAATAATAAAATTCAATAGTATTTTAAAATATTTGCAATTTTCATGGAATGGTTAAAAAAAAGAAAGAAAAAAGCTAAGTCCAACCTGCTTAAAAATGTCCTCAGGTATACATGGTTCAAGCTGGCTGTGTCTCGCTCTAGCCACAAAAAAAAACTGCAAAATATCAGCGATTGCCAAGATCACACAAAGGAGAAGTATGGGTATAGAATGGTGCCCTACGTGAAACGGTCAACCTTGCTTCGACGAAGTACATACGATGATGATGCATATGTTTGACTATTTCAATTTCTCATCGAACTTGAAATGAGAATTCTTAATGGGAAATGTTTCCAATTTATATTCCATTCCTTTGGCCTTTCAGAATCAATCTATTTCCAGAATTATTTCTGCCATTGGATCATTCACAAGAAGTACCATTCCAATTAATCAGAAGTAAATGAACAACATACATACACATATGCGCATACATGCCGATGTGCGTCCATGTAAGGACACATGCACACACACACACACACACACACACACACACACATGTAGTAATAAGTAAATAGTAAGTGGTAAATTTTAAAAAAAATATTGCAATTAAGCTACACAAAATTTTCGGCGTCTCATCCTCGTAAGGATTTGTCAAAATAATAATAATAAAAATTTCTACTCTTATATAAAAGTCACTTTGTGTGTGTGTGTGTGTGTGTGTGTGTGTGTGTGTGTGTGTGTGTGTGTGCGTGTGTGTGTGTTTGAGTTTCTTCTTCATAGGTTCTGAAATGGCTGAGCCTATCTTCTGCATATTTCACCCAAAGGTAATTTATACGTCTGGCAGTGTCTTAAGATATGTTTTGTACAGAAATTCATCGGATAAGTACCGAAAATCGAAAATATTCGACCCTAAGAATAGTCTTCATTTCTTATAGATAAAAAAGAATTTTTGCAGGGAAATATTTTACGTTTCACCGGCCAAGGGAGATAATTCTCAGCAAACCGAGAGAGATAATTCTCAGCAAATCATTTCTTCTTAAGAACACAGAACTGTTGTTGTCTGGAGATATAGCTCAGTCATAGAGTATCCGACGACAGATGGAGTGGTCGTCTGTTCAAGCCCGAGCGTGCGTCACCATTTTATTTTAATCTTTTCTTATTAATGAATTCAATTTACGATAAAAGAAGTACCATTTACAATCACTGCAAATCATTTCTTTATTTGCATATATTAAAACAAAACATTAATCAGAAGTGACTTTTCCAGGGCATTCATCATCAAGCCCAAATATCAGCTGACGTGATATTGTAAATGAACACAAGTGGAATTTGACAAACGATATTATCATTATTATTTTTTTATTTAAAAAATTGTTTTTGCGAATTAGTTCACCGGGCAAATTATTCCTCATAATATATAATATTCAATGGAGGATTGATTCTATAATAATACATATGCAATCTGCATAAATTAAAATATCCTGTTTAAGCATATTGTACGACCAGGCAACGCCAGGCGTCCAACTAGTGATAATAATAATAATATTTAAATCGTGGACTCTCCCGTCGGTTTAGATGTATGAGGTTCTTACAACTTGGTCTATTTTAGCTTGTGTGTGCAGTCCAGCCAATGATCTATAAAGAAGTTCACAAATTGTGTAAGTGTGTGGATTGTTGGAGTATATAGCTTGGACAGGGGACGATTCTTTATTTCGTTTCCAAGTTTGATGCAGTTTGACAATATTTGATGCTGCATTTTTCATGATGCCATTGAAGCATGTAGACCTCCATTCATTACGATCAATCACAGAGTTTTCGAGGACAGCAGAGTTTATTTTAGCAGCTAAAAGGATTGCTTTATAATTTGTCCTTGTACCTAAGCAATAAGTCGGTCCGGTCTACTGTGTGCATATATATATATATATATATATATATATATATATATATATATATATATATATATATATTATATGGAAAAATGCATTCATGAAAAGTAATATTCTTAAGATTTTATTAAACCTGGAAAAGTAAAGGACAATAAATTCAACCTGGAAAAGTAAAGAACAAGATATTCTAGTAAAGTAAAAAATAAGAATTTTTTAGACTTAAAATATTGCAGCTAAAAATAAAATTTGAATATTGATAAATATTTTATTTATTATTTGCATATGTTGTTGTTTATTGTTGAGTTAGAAAGGGTGTCAGTTGCTGGATTGAACTTATTTCCCCCCTATTATTTGCATATATTTATGTAGTGAAAATTGTTTGAATAAAATTAATTCATTAGTTAGTTAGTTAGTAGATGGAATTAATAATTTTATAATTTACATAAAAATTAATGATTTTATTATATCATAATTAGGAACTTTTAATTCACACACACACACACACACACACACACACACACACACACACACATATATATATATATACATAAATGAATAAATATGAAAGTTTTTTTTTCATTTATCACTTCTGTGCTCTGATCAAAATGGGCAACTGTTATTTAAATTACTTATACAATAGAGAATTTGGGAATACTGTATATATCGTAGAAACGATCGGCCCAAAAGACATGACTTTGAAAGAATAAATTTCCGGTCTATTTTTAAACAGTTCCTAATATATCAACGTTTGGTGTCATTCATTTGTAATTCTTTTGTCCTATTTTTTCCATGTGTATGCAATTGTTTTGTCGATATTAATAGGAATGAATTAAAGTGATTTTATAATAAACGTTTCGTCATTATTTCAAGACTTTCTCAAGATAATCAATTTCAAGAAGAAACATGCAAGCATAATGTTTGAAAGTATTTGCTGCGTTTCTTAATTGAAGAGAAAGGTGTGTTTCTTTTTCAAATGAAACATAGTCGTTAGAATTCAAAATGTGTGATGCGTTTATGAAATGAAACTTCGTGTTTTCAAATACTACTCTTGTATGTTATCCCTTCAAGTCAATTATCCTGAGAAAATCTTGAAATAATAACGGAACGTTAATGAATATATAAATAACTTTATGGTTTATATATACGCATGGTGTTTAGTCTTTGATAACAGCAAGGACCTGCACGGAGTATCAGATTCTTTGTAATTCCCTCCCAAAGGTTAATGATTCCATTAGCCAATGGTAGGGCTTCTGTCAAACAAAGTTTCGACTTACTTTTACTTCCTCTTCTTTTGTTCTGTTTTGTGTAAGGGCGACGCACCCTTTTTGTAAATATGAAGAATTAATGCTCAACCCTATTTTAACATGTGTATACTTGAACTATATTTTCTATTTCTAATGGCCAGTCTCTTATAAAACAACATAGCAAAACAGCATAACACGTGAGAAGGAAACTATTTGAACGATGATTAAAGCTTCCTATGATTTGAAATATCTCGCAATGTAAAACTGAAATCTCTGTAACGTCCTAATTATCTCCCTGGCTTATTAGCCCTCTCTAACAAGAAATAATTATGGCTGTAAGGCATTAACTTGTACACTTGCCTGCTAATTAATACAACTCTGCCAACATAACAATTGCAATGCAGCAGCAGAAGCAGCAGTAGTAGTAGTAGTAGTAGTAGTAGTATATTTTGACTCTCATCTTGACACACCTGTGTTTAGAGCGTTTCATGTAAAATTTGATTAAATTTTCAAATAGGTTAAAAGTTAGGAGTGTTTTTTATTATTATCAGTAATACTATTAACGGTAGTATTATTAGAATAAATAGAACTAGCGGGAACTGTGGAAATTCCACAGGGGACTGATTCATGTCTAATATATTGATGTTGGCATTCTGTAGATATTCAGAGTAAATGGAGACACTCTGATATTATTGTAACTATTTTGTTAAAACTGCAAAAGTATTTATCCAAACTAGCAGGGACACCCGGCGTAGCCAGGTCATAAAATACACTTAAATATGATATTTTAATTCTTGCATATATATATATATATATATATATATATATATATATATATATATATATATATATGATGGACTCTCCTGTCGATTTCGACGTATGAGGTTCGGACAACACATATTTCTCAAACTCATTTATGCTTTTGCCTCTGATGACTTTTTAGTCCAGCAAGGTACTTGCAGACAAGGCCACAAATAGAACATGAATGTGGATTTAACGCTGCAGATATTGGTGCGGCTGCTAGTCGTTTTGCTCTTACTCTGTTTTCTTTCAGTTGCCTTAAGCTTTCAGATTGAAACCTTTGGAGACCTTCAAAACACCTTGATCTCCATCCTTTTCGGTCATTCACCTCATCTTCAAGACTCCTGTATGGTATGTTCACTGCAGACAAGTTACTCTTCAACTTGTCCTTGTACCTAAGCCAAGGACGTCCGACAATTCTTTTACCACCCTCAAATTGACTGTACATCGCAATTTTTGGCATTTTTTATATATATATATATATATATATATATATATATATATATATATATATATATATATATATACTAGACTACCCGTGACCCCGTCAGGACCAGTTGCTTTACTGGAATCAAAGTTTTGGATTAGCTTGGCAACGTCATGCACGGATATTTGTATGTTGCATAGCATGTTGTCAGATACAGGAGGAAATTTGGGGGGGGCTTGATAGCAGAGAGAGTAGAATTAGCTGCAAAGTTCTTGGCAAAGAGTTTGGCTTTATCTGATGCTGGTGGGAACCAAGCCGCTACTCAGCTACTTTGGACTTAACACACTGAGCATATAACTCTTTCGCATTTTTTATTACTCTTTTACAGTGATTGCTGGCAGTCCTGAAAGTTGCTTTAGTCTCAGTACATCTATTACGTTAGAAGCAATGGAAAAAATGATTTTTGTGCACAATGGCAGCAGCATATTCTGGATAGAACCACGACTGGCTGTTAGGATTTTGCTGGAATATTTTGGAGGGTATGAAATGGTCTATACCTACAATTAACTATTCTGTTAGGTCTGATACTATAGAAGACACATTCTTTTTAAACATGGAATGTAGAGATAGATCTGATATAAATGTGCGGAAGCTATCTCAGTCAGCGATGGAGTATCGATATATTGTATGATGGAGAAGTACATCTGAGGACTTACTACATTTCGTTTTTATTTTAACTGATACAACTGAGTATTTGAAAAATCCCAGTGGAGACAGAACGGAAAATGAACATAGGCAAATTGTGAGAAAAAAGTCTAGGAGACTGGCATACTGTCAGTGCCAGGCACACGGGTGGGTTCGTGACAAATCTGAGTTAGGTCATAAGCGATGAAGAAATCATGACAGAACCTCCACTCATCATCTGTCTTGTTTGAACATTGAAATCTCAACAGACGTGAATGTTAGCCAAAGAATGAGCAGACAGGATGTCGTCAATTTTCTCAGATATGCTCTTAAAGATAGTAACTCTGCTGTTGTGGGAGCGATAAAGGGCAAGTATAAATGCAATGGTGAGCAAGTGTAACCCCGAAGCACATATAGGGTAATTTAGGGTCTTCTCTGGAGAAGTTCCTACTACATGGAAAGCTATCTTTTATATAGGCACATATTCCATGCCCATGGCGATCTTGGGGGTCAGATTTTGATGTTAAGTTAGAGTATCCTTTAATTACGAACTCATCTAGGGAAATAGTCGGTCCAATGCCAGTTTTGCTTGGGAATAATAGGTCTGGTTTAATCTCCTATAATTGGGTTTCAGTCTCTGGAAGGTTGGAACGTAGACCCTTGATGTTTGAGAAGGAGACATGGTTAGTGAGGGTCTACGTTGGGAGTTGTTCTGGGTTCAATCATGTACTTTTCTGGTTGCGCCTCTTTGTTCTTGGATTGTACACTCCTTTTTTCTTTTTTTGCAAGATTGTATATCTCAAACTCTTCTTTTCTAATTACGTCATCACTGTAACGTAGCACTAAAGAATCAATCACGTGATCTTTGTCCTGTATTCACTAGTTATTTACAAAAACTAAAATTCCTAACTTTGTTTTCAACATTCCATAGTTGCTTTTCTTGCAATGATTTATATCTCTATGGGTTATGTAGCAATTATGGTTTCTGATTTACAGGTATTTTTACCGAGTTAGATGTGAAATGGAGTTTGTTGAGAGTCGTGCAGTTATCTGAATTCCATCACGATTCAACATAATCATTTTTCGCTTTCCCTAAATTCCAAGCCTTAGCGAAATCTCGTTTTTATCAATGTTATTCTCCATTGCAATTTTAACATTCAAAACATTTCAATTTTAATCATACTAATAATCATTTAGGTTACTTGGCTATGTCCGGCCGTCCATAATATAACACCTTATGTCAAACGACATTTCCAAGAACCTTTCGTCTGTAGAATACATTACCATGAGATTACTTCCATACAGACTATAACATGGTCGTGTTCATACCTCGGTAGCTGTATGTCCCCCTTGTATGTGTTTCCGTGTGATCTTTTCAACCTGAAGGAATGCCACACAGTAAATAAGCATCTTTAATACGAGAGGTATTCAATAATAATTCTGACCCACTTCCAGTTATCTGATCTAGCTGAAATTGGCATGTGCAATGATTTATATCTCTATGGGTTATGTAGCAATTGTGGTTTCTGATTCACAGGTATTTTAACCGAGTTAGATGTGAAATTGAGTCTGTTGAGAGTCGTGCAGTTATCTGGGGGTTTTTTTTTTTTTTGTATTTGAAAGGATGCACCATAGGAGATATTTGATGAAAAGGAAGAAACATTTGGTAACAATTCCCCATTAAACGATGGGAGAAATGCGTGAATGGGTGGTTCCTATGTAGAGAATGACTAATAACTGTGTTAAGTTTCGTTGCTCTGCTGCTATGAGAAATGGGTCAGAAGCATTACTTATTGGACGTTTCTTGTACCTTTAAAAGGATTATCTTAAGTAGAACAAATGGAAGACAATGGACATTTATTCAACTTAACCATTACTCCAAATCACTGACCAGTTGGAATAAAGCAGAGAGAGAGAAAGAGAGAGAGAGAGACGAAAATCACTAATTAATTATATTTTGACAGCTCATATCAGTTTACTTGTTCATACACTGCATGTTTGCAAACAGAATCTCTTGCTTTCTATGACACCTTCTTCTGGAGTCGTGTAACATCATATTAATTTCTATTATATTCCCACGGCCTGTCAATTTTAAGTTTGAGATCACTAAGTTGATCTCTACTGAACTATCAGTGGTTTATATTTCCTGTTATTATCAACTACCTGTTTTGTATACTAGTGGATTTACTAGCCCAATATTTAACATTGTAAGACATTCACAGCTAGACCTCATCTTTACTGCAACTGCAAAAATTTCCTGTCCATAAAATATTTTTTTTTTAAATCCATGAATAAAATTTGTTTCAGAACTTCTTATCTCACAAACATGATATTACACAATTGTTTTCCTGTGGGCTAAAACATGGTCGTCTCCAAATCATAGATGCCCACACATACACACCTGCACACAAATGGCTAACTAATTGTGCGGAGTTGCTTCTAACTTTATATATATATATATATATATATATATATATATATATATACTAGCAAAAATACCCGTCGTTGACTGGGTTCAAAAACAGCCTACAGAAAATGGACTCTGATTTATGAAAGTATGATAGGTTATGAAAAGGAAGGGTTGTAAAGAGATAGCTTCGAATTTGGGGGTAGCAAAACCAAAGTAAAATATAATGAAAGTAAAAATAAAATAGATAAACCCCATAATTTATTATATCATACCTGTTCACACTGAAACACTTATCACAATATTCTGTGGATCTATATTAAAAAGCCTTGTTAAACTTTGTGACATATTTCCATTCTATAGAGGTCAGGCGCGAACAAACACCCCATACTTTTATTATACCATATTTCTTCAAACTGAAACATAATTATCAAAGTATACTTACGCAGATAGATAGGAAAAGTCTGTATTAAAGTTTGTGCCTATTTTCATTCTATGGAGGCCAGGTGCGAACGCAGACCCCACAATTTTATTATACCATCCCTATTTAAGTTTAAACATACTTATCAAAGTATTATTATGTAGATCTATATCAAAAAAACCTTTATAAACGTTTTTTTTTTAATTTTTAAATTTTTTATTTCCATACTTTGTGGACCAGGCGCAAACACAGACCCCACAATTTTAATGAATCACCATTCTGCCAGATCAAACATACCCATTCCCTGTGTCTCGATACATCTTCTACCATTATATGTAATCAGTTTTTAAAAATAGTCAACCATATAGGAGCCTATTCGTGACCACACACACACACACACACACACACACATTCAGCTTTATATATATATATATACCTGCCATAAACCGTATTATACATATGGAGGTGACGATGATCAAGTGGTTAATGACACAGACTAACGACCTGACTGTTCTAAGTTCGAATCCAGTTCGTTCCACAGAAACACTTTCAGTTAAAATGTTAGCCACCTTCACATGGTCTCTCCTATAAATACTCGATGTCATTCTAGAAATAATTCTAACTAGAAAGATATCGGGGAAACGAATGCCAATGATAGAATCTTCGGATTCATATGAAATGATGATCATTAATAAATAATCAAAGTTTCATTATTTTAAATCATCCCATAACATTCTTCGTCATTCAACTGAGAATTCATTCATCTGATTAACCCTCATTCTCGAATAGCTGTTTACCTTGATAAATAATTACTCATTAATGAAAATAAATATTCTGTGTATATTCAGGTGTTGCACGAAAATCTTTTAGATCCAATGAAATGCCTTCATTTTCATTTGGAAATACAATTTCCCTGCATGTCACCAGAGCCCGTAAAATCCTACTTAAGGAGAGAACATTTCACTTTCCACGAGAAAGTATGACGTTAGAGGAAGCCACACAAGTCGATTAATTTAGCACAAAAGCAACAGCAGATAAAAAATAATGCCTGTTTATCAACCAGATTTGAATTGAACAAAAGGAAAATGGATATCATTCCATGCACATGATTAATAAAACTAAATCTCAAACCACACAGAAATTCACATTTCGCATTTCATTAAGGAATAAATAAGGTATGAATTATAAACGAACCTTTATATGTTATCGCTAAAATATAATGTTAAACACGAGAAAAAAGTTAAAAACCTTAAATAGCGTCAAGATTATCAGGCCATAAATATCTATATTATATTTCTCTTAGTCTGTCTTTAGGTCTGTTCCACTTTTTCTGGAAAACTGATGAGCTGATCTGGCTGAAAATTTTTATAGAAATTTGTCATAATAAGGTGCAGAGGACTCAGTATTATGGTATCCGTACGATGTACTGTTAGGAATTAATAGAGATTATTAATGATTAGTATTTGATGCAAAAATGAGCAAATTTAACCATATTTAACCATCAATTCAGCATAAAAGATCTTAGTCAACAGGCTATAACTTTTCCCGCGTTTAATATACAAACAGTCTAGTTTGGTAGGGATATCCGGCAAAGCTCTAAAATATTTTTGAAGCGTCCATTTCAAAAGAAATTAGTTACTAGGGACAAAGATGGCATCCATTTCAAAAATGTTCCTGGTCGGATTGGGTATTTTCTGAGGGAAACTCATTTGAATTACATTTTACTGTTTTTAAGGACATGGGGCTACGATACATATTAAATGATTATTTAGAATGAAATATTAATTTTGTATGAAGAAAGCCATTAAAGAGACAAACAAAAAAAGTTACTGATGAGACTAATACTGCCAGATAGACCAGCTTTGAAGAAGGAACAAAAGAAAGATGAAATAGTCCTAGTTGACTCACCCAACATATTCATCTACTGATTAGAATAATTAAATATATTAATAATTATAATCTGTCATCATTTCAATCAATGATTAGTGTAAATGCATTTCATGTCTGTAGCTAAGTGCTGAGAACAAATATGGCGCTCATTAAAATTGAAGTCTGCTACCAAAGATAAAGGTGGCATCTAAAAATATTAACATATTAATATAAGTTGTTTCTGAAGAGAATAAATTTAAATTGCAATTTTTTATATTTAAGAACACAGTGTCACGTTCCACAAATTTAGATGTCTATTCACACACACACACACACAAAAAGAAAAGAAAACACACACACACACACATACTCACACGCACACAAATGGTCAACTAAATATGCTGAGTTTCTTCTAACGTTATCTATATATTTATATTTCCCCAAAATCTCTAGCCTTGATGGAGGGAAGACTAAAACTTGCTATGGTTTCAAATGATATGAAATAACAGCAAAGGGAGACTTGATTCCAAATATTTCTCATATGCTATATCTCCCCTCTTCTGGAAATAGGGTACGATTATGAATATCTCCAGTATCAAATAATCCTCATACACTGTGAAATTTACTTTATGTATGAAAACCAAAGAGGGGTGATATAACATATGAGAAATATTTGGAATCAAGTCTCCCCTTGCTGTTATTTCAGATCATTTGAAACCATAGCAACAAGTTTTAATCTCCTCTCCATCAAGGTCAGAGGTCTTGGGGAAATATCAGATATTTTGTAATTCATATGTGAAACAAGGAAAACAAATGACTATGATTGGATTATTTTATGGCTGTAAAAAGTGGCAAAAATAGGCTTTGGATGATGGATGATCCCCTTAATGTGCGACCTTAAGGGCAAACGCCACACAGCCCACTATAAAACTCAAATCATTACATTTTCATTTGGTAAATTCTGATCAATAGTCGCTGAGATTTGGAACTCATAAAATTACCAAAAATGTTATATATATATATATATATATATATATATGCATGTATATATATATATAATATAATATACAGCTGATCGTCTATGTGTGTGTGTGTGTGGTCACGAATAGGCTTCTATATGGTTGACTATTTTAAAAAGCTGATTACATATAATGATAGAAGATGTATCGAGACACAGGAATGAGTATGTTTGATCTGGCAGAACGGTGGTTCATTAAAATTGTGGGGTCTGCGTTCGCGCCTGGTCCAGGAGGTATGGAAATAAAAAATTTGAAAATTAAAAAAAAAACGTTTACAAGTGTTTTTGATATAGGTGTACATAATAATACTTTGATAAGTATGTTTAAACTTAAATAGGGATGGTATAATAAAATTTTGGGGTCTGCATTCGCGCTTGGCCTCCATAGAATGGAAATAGGCACAAACTTTAATAAAGACTTTTCCTATCTATCTGCGTAAGTATACTTTGATAATTATGTTTCAGTTTGAGGAAATATGGTATAATAAAATTATGGGGTGTTCGTTCGCACCTGACCTCCATAGAATGGAAATATGTCACAAAGTTTAACAAGGCTTTTTAATATAGATTCACAGAATATTGTGATGAGTGTTTCAGTGTGAACAGGAATGATATAATAAATTATGGGGTTTATCTATTTTATTTTTACTTTCATCATATTTTGCTTTGGTTTTGATACCTCCAAATTCGAAGCTATCGCTTTACAACCCTTCCTTTTCATAACCTATCATATTTTCATAAATCAGAGTCCATTTTCTGTAGGCTGTTTTTAAACCCAGTCAACGACGGGTACTTTTGCTAGTATATATATATGTATGTATGTGTGTGTGTGTGTGTGTGTGTGTGTGTGTGTGTGTGTGTGTGTGTGTGTGTGTGTGTGTGGATATATCTATACTTGTAGCCAAATTGAATATTGAAATGCTCATATCTTTAGTTGTATGTGACGAAACTACATGAAAATTTGCAGGCTTTTTTAAGATTATAATACTATTCTATAGTTAAAATGTTATAACAGTTGGTAAAAAGGAACCTATATTTTCAAACCAATAAATATGCCCGAATTTGCTGCTTACATTTGTATACAGTGGCGTAGAAATGGGGGGGGGGCGTCCCGGGTGGCATGTGCTAGAGGGCGGCATTTTGGGAGGGTAAAAAAAATTTTCTAAAATAAATGAAAGTTAACAAAAAATCTGAACTTTTATAACGAAAAGGTTGTAAAACATCGGGACTTTTACAGATATCGGAATAAGAAAATTGTGTCCCTATTTTATGAGCGGCACAGGGGCTGTATTTTAAGGGGTTAAAAATAGAAAATAGAAAAAATAAATAAAAGCTAACAAAACATCGGAATATTTTGTCTCGAATGTTATCCTTTTAATTGATTGAAAATAATTAAACAACTAAAGATGCATTTCTCTTTTAAAACAAACCCGATTTGCATTTGTCATTTGTTTGCAAAATGTTATTCGAATATTTCATAAACAATTGAAAATAATTAACGATTGTTATGCAAAATAAAACGGTATAGGAACAGAATAGTTAACAAAATCCCCTCTCCATTTTAAACATGAGTTTCTAAATAACATAGTTACTACATAGAAAACAATTCTTAACTTAAGAACGGATGTGAATGTATTCTTAACTATTCTATACGTTCTCTCTACCAAAGAATGTTCACGTGTTTACTCTAATCATAAATATTTGCCAGGTTATTACTACTGACAATGTCATAGATATGTAGTAAATTTATTTGTTTTAATGCAAAAAAAGAAACAAGAACAAGATACAGATAATTATAATAGAAATACTTTTTTTACTAATATTGTGAGAATTTTAGACTAACACCCTTGGCTAAGAATGATATTTTCCTTTTGTTTTATTTGACTTTCATTTTGTTTTATGCGATTGCATATGGACACCTTGAAAATCTTGCCGGAAAAAAAGTACAAACACTTATTTTTAAATTTAGACTATCGTACATTAATTTAACCTAAAATGATGAATAATAATCATTTCCAGGCTACTCTAACATTATAGAAATGTTCACTAACCCGAAGTCTGACTGGCAAGGTTGTAAAACTATGCGTAATCGCTTAAACCCCCCCCCCCAAAGCTTGCAGAATTTATTTCCACGAGGAAAATAATAATTTTTGGCAAGTGTTCTAAAATGCTACAATGTCTCTGAAATGAAAAATCATTTTACGTCCACTAATTAGTGAAGCGGATCTCCACCTTAAATTCTTAAATAATTGTTTTGTTTGTTTATCTTTCCACCAAATATTTTAAGGTGTTAACGCGTAATCGCCTAAAAATAGAAGCTTGTTTTATTTTGGAAAGGTGACCTGGCCAAGAGACTCAATATACTACTACTACTACTACTACTACTACTTATAAGTTTAAATATGAAAAATAATAAAATGTTATAAAATAGTAATTCTTTTTTGTAATCTATAAAACAGTTTAAATGTATTTAGAATAGATTTTGACAAATACACTTACATTTTAATGTTGGCAAAAATGTCCACGTCTTTCAGTGGAACAAAGCACCCAAAGGTTTCAAGAATTTACTAGTAGTCTCGAAGTTATTGCTTCTATATCCAGCCAAGCTTAATTTTACAATCAGGCCACCAATTGGATGTGCAGAAACGAATCTCCGAAATCAACCCAAAAGCTCTATTTGTGCTATGCTTTAACCATTCATTAAAACTGGCTTGTGTAAATGCCGTTTCTGTAGCGGTTCACTGTTACATTTTTTGGCATACTGGACCGGTTATTCTCGTTCTTTTCTGCATCTATACATCGCTGAATTGTTATTTTGTATTGAAGACACGCATAACCCCCAGCAAATTATGGTTGGATGGCAAACGTAGGTTAAATCTATGGTAATAAAATTAGTATCATGGTTAATATATGCTTTAAAAACTTATATTTTGAACAGGTTAGCTTAGTTTTAACTGGATCTATTTAATTGATAAATAAATCCTAAGTCCATATTAGGAATTTATCAAACTAGAAACATCGAACGGCCTTGGTTACTTCCCCTTCATCGTTATGGATACTTATTATGATTTTGGTAACTTATAATTTGAACTAAATCTTTAAAATTTTGAACTTACAGAGTTATCTCCCTTCTACATCTAAAATATTCGATAATCGTAAATCTTAATTTACAAAAGAAAATAAAAAATAAAAAAATAAAAATAGATCGAGATCCTTAATTTTAAATGAAGACTGAGAATGAACTAAAGTATAAAGTAATGTCTGTGCGAGCTTTTTCTAGTCTCAAACAAAAACAAGCGTTCACATCTCAAGCCATATTACTTGTCATATACATACGCACACACAAACATACGCGCGCACGTCCACACACGCACATATATTCACGTTCGTGTACATGCTCTCACATTCACGTGTATACACACACACGCTAACATACGCACATGTACGCACACATGAACAACGTCACTTCCCTTTCAAAGGAAATCCACACATGTGCAAAAGACCACTGGAGACAACTATAAAAGCAAACCCTTTTTCAACTCGCTTTCCGAGGTGAGCGGTCTACGGACCGACACCGTGCCTTTTTGGCAGACGCGCGCACGCGCGTGCCTCACACCACTTGCTACCATGAGGGGCAAAAAGCTAACAGACCGTACGTACACTTTATATGCTTTCTCTCTCCATGAACTGGATTGACATTCTCACTCTTTCTCTCTATATATACAACTTGTCCCTGAGAATACCGTCACGTAGCTGACTGCTAACATAACGCGCAGTTTAACTGATGTCAACCTGCTATCCTTTTCTTTGTCTACACGCTGGACTATCATTCCCATTTCTTGTTCCACTACATTACTCACCTCTCTTCCCACGCGCAAACAAACGATAGTGACCCGTACGTGAGATGAACACATATTTCCTTTTCTTTCTACACCACCAGTCCCGCAACGAACGATGGTTACACCCGAACGTGGACATGAACACGTGTTATATCTAAAACATTCATTCTTTCAACAGTAAATAAACGACACGTTTATCTTATCCAGCAATTGAGTTTTTGTTTCCTTCATTCCATTCGTTTCATTATTTTCTTTTGTAACGGGATTAGGATTTATATATTCTAGTCCTCTACATGTTAAACTTTCTTTCCTTATTGAATAAGTTTTAAACTAAAACTTTTCTTAAATCACATAAATAAGCTAGCCGATGTTTTTTGTAAATAAACAAAGCTAATTCCCGATACAAAACTAGCATAGATTCGTGACGATTTAACTTAGCTGATTAGTCCGGATAAAAGAAATGCTTTAAATTAAAAAAAAAAAAATTAAAAATAGGTTAAATTAAATAAAGAAATATAGAAATCTCATTTAAGAAATCAATAAATAGTATTAATAAAACATATTAAATGGACATAGGTAATTAGTGATAACATCGTATGATATTTAGTTTGAAACTTTTTTTAAATAGAGATACAAAAATAAGTATATATATAAATCTTTTAAAAATACTTTGCAAGGATGCGATAGAGGTAAAATAGTTTCGCTTGTTTTCTTTTCCTTATAAAAGGAAATGTTTTTCCATTATGTTGTATTGTTAAAGTGTTTTTTTATTCAATAAGTCTGAAGAAAGGCTGTTCTTGTGAAAATTTTCAAACGACATAATGTTTGAATTTGTCTAAATGGTCTTGAAACAATTGTAACTAACAATGAACTATACTTTTTGTTGCTATGAACCCATTGTTTGAAGTCTTGTTTTTTGTTAAAACAGTATATATATATATATATATATATATATATATATATATATATATATATATATATATATATATATATATATATATGTGTGTGTGTGTGTATATATATATATATATATATATATACATATATATAAGCGAGATAAGACAGATTAAAATCCGAGGAAAAATCCTGATAGATATTACTACAGGTAATACTTTCAGGGTGATCCTAGCCAAAAAGGAAAAGCTTAATATTTAAGAATAGAGCAATATATAAGTTTAGTGGTTAAATTTAAATTCTGAATATTAAAATATAGACACATATATTCGAGTTAAGAATTTATTGTTTGACAAAAGGAATATATAGAAGGGGTTATATTAATTTCCCTTATCCAAGGATTTTCAATAATGGCTCACATCATCAGAGAAAATGAAATGCTGTTAGCAAAATGTTCACCTGTGAAAAGGCACGTATTTTGCTTTTCATCACAAATATTGAAAATAGTTTTTTGGATGGTGAATGATAGTTATATGAAAATAATTATTGGAAAAGGGAATTTCATACAACCTGGGCAGTCCATTATCAGAAGGAATATAATGTCCTCCGCGGTTTTATTTCCAAGTAGGCAGAATATTGGTTCAGGGGAGAAGGCAGTAATCCCATATAACAAAAATGTGCGGTTGCTCCTTATTGATATCCAAAAGGTATACAGGCCGGCCGTATTCGTTGGTGTGTTGAATGCATTTTGGTATATGTAATCCAGATTCTTTTTTGATGTTTGCACAGTATATCAGATATTGGATGGATATACCAATCTATTGCATATATTCCCATGGGTGATGGAATTTTTTATGCATGTCTATGATGCAATAGACCTCGAAAATCAATGGTCTGTGTAGCAAAATATTCCGAGAGATGATTTTTAGAAGCGATGTGTTGGACGAATAGCTTCTAATATGAGATCGATACTTGGTGAACTGCCAGTCATCTTTCTTGTTGAGAATGGGGTGAGGGAAGCCTTTTCGATGAGGGAACGAGAAGGATAAGGGTGAGGTAGAGAGGGTAAGGAGAGAAGGGGGAGAGTTGATTTGGGCGAGGAGGCATGTGCTTAATGGAATTTTATTGGGGGGGGCAATTGTATGTTAGTATTCGGTAAAATGGGTTGACCTCTTAATTTTAGGTTGAAATGAGAAATGTACATTCTTGTGATTTTTTTTTTATGGGAGTGTGTATGAAATGGGGTGGATGTGCTGTTTTGACTGTGTAGGTGGTCGAAATGGAGATGAGTCATGGTCTAAAGTTTTAAAATGCTTGGAGGATTACTTATTTAAGTGGGTTAAAAGATTGGATGTTTTTAATTATGGGGGTATATTTAAAAGTAACTTAATTTACTGAGATACAGTTTGTTCATTACGCTTGTAATCGTAGTGTAATCTGGTTTAATTAAATTTATTTAAAACGTATATATTTCTGTTTGGGGGCGATCTATGGATAAATAGTCGTTGCTGTTTGTTGGGTTGGAATCGATGTTTGAGTGGATGCTTTATATACTGTGGTTTATTAGCTATTCTTATACTGGGGGGATTGATGCATATGCGGGACTGAGTGTGAGGTTGTCCAAACGTGGTTGAATCTAACTATTTATGTAATAAACTGTATATCTATCTGTCAAACATACATCTAAGCACAGATACAAGCATATAGACACTCACACATACACATATATACGTATATATATATATATATATATATATATATATATATATATTATAATATATATGCCTATATATATATATAGCATTCACATCCACATATATATCCATCTATACCATGCATACACACATATACACTTATATACACACGTATCCATATACTCTTGCACATGTATACACAATTACATATATACATATCACAAAACATACACGCCTGCACACATGTGAATAAATGCACATACATCAGAAACTACCAATACATCCAAACGCGCCAACATGTGCGCGTTCCCAAGTGTACAACTGTGCCCATGTATACGAGCAAACATCCTCGTAAACATGTGTATGCATGCACGTCACACTCGCACATGCATACCAGCATATACATACAAAAAATAAGCATGTCCCTATAAGTGATATTTCCATATGTAGATAAAGGCACACATATCGATGTATATACATATACAATTACAACGAGCCTGCACCTCAATTAAACATATGCATGCATTAATAATTGATCGGGTTTAATAATTCTCTTCTAGAGTGGGAGAGTGATCCCCATTTGTCTGCGTATACAGATGGTCCGGGGAAATGCAGACAGCTGGAGCACACTAAATTACGGCAAATGTGTGTAACTCCGTAAATTGTCCATGTTCATATACATACACATATACATATATATATATATATATATATACATATATATACATATACATACATGTACATATACATGCATACATACTCCAGTACATACTCATATATATACACACAGAGAATGCATACTCATATGCTTGCACACATATGTACACACACATACATAAGAAAATGAAATTAATGGAAGCAATTTATATATATATATGTATATACACACACACATGTACAGACATATACGCATACAAACTCACACATACATAAGTACGTATATACACATATGTATACATTAACACAGATACAAAGATGCGTGTACACATACATCATCCATCCACCCATGCATGCATACATACACACTCATACATATGTAAACCCATGTGCATACATGTAAGGGCATATTGCCATAGCTAGTTCAGGTATGGTAGCTTAAGTGATTTTGAGCTGGCTATACTTGAATTTTTTTTCCTGTGCCCTATCCTTAATTAAACGTTGATCATTTCATAAATTCATTCGGTTTTTCTTTTTTCAAAACAACATTATGTATGTATATATATATATATATATATATATATATATATATATATATATATATATATATATATATTATATAAAGTGAGAATGCGCACTTCCTTACCTATATACTCAATAAATTTCTGCTCTACTGACATAAATTTCGTATATAGAGTATTCAGACATGGGGAAAACTTTTTAATCATTTTTCATCTGGAAAAAGGGGTTGCTAAGGCGTCAAAATAGAGCAATTGGTGCGTGATGATGGTCGAGTTTTTATCTGTATGTCAACTGCTTCACGAATGTGCATGCGTGAATCATTCACATGACAGATTATTTATGTTAATAATAAGTGAGTTTGAAAACACCCGTTAAAGAATGTGTCAAGCTGGCCTAATGGTTATCGTACTTGAATCACTGCTTTTAGGTTTTGGTTTGGATCTCAATTCATGTATTTTTTTTTTTTTACTTACAAAAAGGAAACTGTTTAGAAAAAAAAACAACGTAATACTCGAATGGACATATCTTATTTTCTGTATTAATTAAAATATAATATTTATGCATATTTTACGGGCGGGCAATGTAGAAGGTGGTACAATGCAGAGGTAACGGAAAGACACAAACTGAAACAGGTGAAAAAGTTTTTTTTAATACAAATTATAAATACATGTGTCAATTATAATTTAAATTATATATATATATATATATATTTCTTGATAATACTGATAACCATTATTGAATTTTACTGAAGTACAAATGTCTTTATGATTGCTTAGCAATGTAATACCCTCATATTCTCATTAGTATTTATTACATATATTATTAAATATTTATTTATCTCTGCTTTATGGTTATTTTCAGGTACTCGACTGAGCTTTAATCTATGTCCTCAAGATTAATTGAAGAATTATTTATTTAAAAAAGTGTTTATTCAAATTAGCACTTATAGCAGCAACTAAAGATAAAAAAATACAGTAAAGTCTGTATGATGTATTGTACTTTGGGTAATTGTGCCAAGTCTGGGGTAATTGTGCCAACTAGCTAAAAGTGCCCTTTTGGCAACCACACATATAAAGAGCACTTTTTTTTAGTTGGCGCAATTACCTCTAGATTAGGCACAATTACCCCAAAGTACGGTATGTACAAATTACAGAATGAAGATGTCATATGTCAAAAATTACATAATTTGGTCAAGTATTTGTTTTTATTCAAGAAAGTCAAATTTTATGACTAAGCGAGCCATAGTGTTTTTGTCAGACATGATGAAATAAAGGAGAGACAACTCAAATTGAAGTGCCGAGGTTAACATAATTAAATCCTTCTTAAATAACAAAAGAATCCAGGTTGTCCTCGATGGTCGTACGTCAATACAATATGATATAAATGAGGGTGTACCTCAGGAGTCTATCCTTGGATCAGCCTCTAAGGTACATTGAGATAGGTAGATTTGCTGACGACACCAGAGGAATACCTTCAGTCTGTAGTGGAATGGGGACAAAAATGGATGGTAACGTTCAATGCTGCCAAGACCAAGTTCGTTTCCTTTAATAATTACAAGAAACCTGCTCGACCACTAACAGCCATAGCTCATGATACATTACCTGACAGTATTTTGTTCAAACTCCTCGGCTTAACATTCACAGGAAACATGTGTTGGAATAGATACACCGAGGACATTGCCAAAGCTGCTGCAAGGAAGGTGGGCTCTCTCTACCATACAAGAAAGTTACTTACATTTTGAAAGTATCCTGTACCTCTTCAAGGCCACCATTTGCCTATGTATGGAGTATTGTTGTCATATTTGGGCTGGTGCATCTGCTACTAGTCTCTCACTCTCGGACAGGGTTCAAAAGAGAGTCGCCAACCTAAGAGGTCCCGAACTGTCAGCTAAGCTTCACCCTCTATCCCATCGACGAATGTCGCATCCCTTTGCCTGTTTTACAAGTATTTTAATTGTGGATGTTCTGATGGACTAAAAGCCCTTGTACCCCCTCGACATAAATACGTCTGACAAACCCAACAAGCAGCAAATTCCCACCCCTACACGGTAGAGATCCCTAGATGTCAGAAAGCCTTCTACTCTAATAGTTTCTTCCTTAGAATTGCTAGATTTTGGAATTCCCTTCCGGATTCTTGCTTTCTCAACTGTACTGGCATGACTGAAGTGTAATGTGAACAAACATCTTGCTCCTCAACTCCTTACATAGTATCCCTGCAATTTATGTTACATCAAAGTGACACTGTGCCTTGTTTGACAGAAATCAGAAGCTCATAGTATTAATGCTGGAGTCCCTTAGGGATCCTTCCTAAGTCCAACTCTCTTCCTGATCTGCCTTAATGATCTTCCAAATGACATCCTTAGATCATTCATAGACATCTTTGCTGACAACATTACCATCTGTCAGCTGACTACAATATGGTCATCTTCAAGTCCAACGTAAACAAGTTCTTGATGAGCCGTTCCCCTTGAGTAATCCAATTTACCGAATTTACACTTCTAACGATTACTATGATATTGCCCTTTTGACCACTGTATACTCTTTAACCCTTATCCTCGAGTGGACTTTGGGCCTTGATAAGTGGCGATTCCTTTGTAAAAAAAAAGTGCAATAAAAAGAGTAGAGCTAGTAAGTGAATAGTGTTCATTTTGTGTGTGTGTGTGTGTGTGTGTGTGTGTGTGTGTGTGTGTGTGTGTGTGTAAATAAATGAGCTCAGATAATTTTTGCTTTGTTATTCATCTCATTAAAACTAAACGAGAAGCCAAAACTGATCTTTAATTAGCAATTAAGAACCCTCGACTTTCATTTGTTTGGAAATATATTTTTTACATGAATTCCTGTGTCACTAATCTATGGAACTATTTTAATTATTTTCATTCTTACATCAAAAAATGTTTCGCTGCCATTCGAGTGAAATAAACACAAACAAGTCTGGCATTATTCTTTGTTTACTTCTATCATCAAATGGCACAAAGGAAATATGGAGGCTACAGTGTAATTAGTAGCAAACAATGTTGTGAAAGAAAAGCAGATAGACAAATGCATTTAAAAACACAAGACAGAGATTAACGAGTTAAGTCCAAAATTTCAGTACTCAAATTTAAGACGCCGGAAGTGGACTCGGTTTACCTTAATATGGGTTGAAACGAAAACCACTAAAATGAAATGGAATACGAAACCATATGGAAATAATTTATTAAAAAATAATATCTTAGTTTAAACATTTTTTGTGCTATTATGAAACAATAAAAAAATAATAAACTTTCATCGTTTACATTTCTATAAATAGTTTCTTTTTGTTTGTTTAAACACTTGTGTTATCACGAAAAAAATCTAATGAGTATTTTTATTTACATTTCTTTAAATGGTGTCTTTTTGAAATAATATATTTGTCTTTCACAAGTTTGAACACGGAGTTTTTAGTGGAATAGTGAAGGAAGGTTCAGTTTCGTAATTCAATTGAAGGTAACTTTGTTTTCTGATACATTATTTATGACAAAATTATGTGATAGAATTTGTGAAAATTTTAAATTATTTCCATATGAATATATTTTAAATACTTAGAAAATTATGTAAAGAAATGTAAACTTTGAAAGCTTTAATTACTATTTTGAAATAAAATATTTCCATATGAATATATTTTAAATATTAGAAAAAATATTTATAGAAATGTAAAAAATAAGAGGTTAATAATTTTTTTATTGGTTTATGATAAAACAAGAAGTGGTTCCATATTTAAAATATGTTCAATGGTTTTAAATGAATTTTATTTAAAAAAAAAAAACGAAGCATTGTTACATACTAGGGCCCTTACACAAGTAGTGATAAATTAGCCAGTGTGAATTTTGACAAGAATCATATTTAGTGCATGTCAGGATGACCTTAATCTGCAAACAGAATCTTTCTCAGAGAGTAATGACGTAAAGTTAAGCTAGGGGGCAGAGGTCAAATGCCATAGACAAAACAGTCAAACGATGATGAATGACGTCACGTTTTTCAGTGAGAGAAACAAACGTTCTCAGAATCTTACTAGGAAGCCATGTAAACAAGACACATTGAATAATGTAGAAATAATCTAAGTGGAATGCTTTGATGGCTCTGTCCGTCTGCAACACTCATTTCAATAAGTCAGAAAATTAAAGTTAAAAAGTAAATAAATAGTTAAGATAACATTAGTCTCTCTCCTTGGAATGCATTCTCTCCAAATAAAACCTTGACGAAATCTCAGCGAGCGCCTACTTGTGTTGTTATTTGCCATAAAAAGTTTATTTCTAGAGCAACCACAAGGCGAAACAGCGACGATGGGAAAAAGAGAGTCGGCATAAACACCCACACATATGTATGACACAGGACATTTTATTTTGCTGTTGAAAATGTTACCGTATTTAAAATTTTATAGGAAAACATGATTGGAGTGGGACGATGCATAAACATCAAAAAAGAAAGAAAAATGCTTTGATTTGAATTCATGTAATGAATCTGATTGTGCCGTTCAAATTCATTTACCAGTATGAAGTTATTATAGAAATGGCATGTCAACCCAGATCTCAATCTTTTTTTTTTCTTGTTGAGCGTCATCCATTCATTTCGTATGATTCAGAGGATTATTGTGGGTGTGTTATAGATTGAACTAATGTCACTGTAGGCGGAGACAATTACTAGAGTAAGTATATATATATATAAAAAAAGAAAATCTTGCATTGCATTGTTCAAGCAGCAATACAGATACACACTGATTCAGACGTGTGTATCTATACAAAGATGCAAATACATTCAACACGGTGATGGTGGTGGCGGCGGTGGTTTTCGTAGTTCATTCTTGTATGAATCAGATGATTATTGTTGGCATTCTATCTATTATCTATCTATCTATCTATCTATCTATCATTAAAAATGTGGATGTGTCAAGGTTGAACTAATGTCCCTGTAGATGGAGACATTTGTTAAGATGAGTATAAAGGAAAGAAAATATTACATTACACTGTTTAAGCGGCAATACAGACACACATTGATTCAGACGAGTGTATCCATACAAAGATGCAAATACATTCAAAGAAAAACACATGGACATGGATTGACCCAAAATGTTACAACACTTGTTGTTGTTGTTGTTGTTGTTGTTGTTGTTGTTGTTGGGCATTATTCAATTATTTTTGTATAAATCATATGATTATTGTTGGCATTCGTTTCCCTGACATCTCTCTGGTTAAAATTCTTTCTATAAAGACACCGGATAATTACGGAAGGAACCACGTGATGGTTGCCAACATCCCCAAGTGAAAGTGTTTCTGTGGAACGAACTGGATTCGAGCTTGGCACACACACGTTGTCAGTCCTAGTCGTTGACCACTTAGCCACCGTACCCTCTCTGTTTTTGTTATTGTTATTGTTGTTGAGCATTATTCATTCATTTTGTATAAATCAGATGATCACTGTTGTCATTCGTTTCTCTGAATATCTTTCTAGTTAGAATTCTTTCGAGAAAAACCTTAGGTACTTAGGAGGTGAAAGGGGGAACCACATGATGGTTGCCAACATCCCTTAGTGAAAATGTTTCTGTTGAACGAACTGGATTCGAACTTGGCACACACAGATTGTCAGTCTGTGTCAATAACCACTGAGCCACCATCATCTCCACGTTGCAGTGTTTCTGCTGAGTGTGGAAAATGTCTTGTACATAATGACATTACAAACATGAAGCGTAATTGTTTGTTTTGGGTAGAAGAGATACATGCATCTAAAAATCTTGCTTGAATACTCATCCCAAGATAGGTTCAAAATAATGAGACACTAAATTGAATTATTAAATAAAACCAAAAACAATTATTTGAGCCAAATGCAGGCTTATAAATCAATAATAGCTTGCTATTCGAGTCTGGATCAAACAAAATAGGTAAAATAGAAAAATAAACAAATAATTTCTATATCTGTAAAAGTGAGAAATTGTGTGTGTGTGTGTGTGTGTGTGTGTGTGTGCGTGTGTGTGTGTGTGTGGCACTTCTCAACCCATATACTCAACGAATTTTCGATCTACAGACTTGAAAGTTCGTATGTAGGATATTCAGACATGTGGAAAACTTTTTTTTATTGGTTTTCATCAAAAAAAAGAACAGCTACTAAGAGGTAAAAATTGAAAAATTGGTACGTGGGAGTCGTCAGATTTTTGTCTTTCACGAATGCACATGTGTGAATTGCTTGTTATGACAGATTCATTATATTCCAAATAAGTAGGTTAAAAACACATTTTAAAGACGTTGAAAGCTGGCCAAATGGTTATCGTACTTAACTCACTGTCTTTAGGTTTTGGTTTGGATCTCAGCTCCAGTATTTTTTTTTTTTTACTGACAAGAAATGAACTGTTTAGAAAAAACATAATACTCGCATGCACATGTCTTAGTTTCTTTCCGTTTTTTTTACTTCATTTTTTTAAAGGAATTTAACGTTACGTTTAATACCAGGCAACGCCGGGTATATCTGTTATAAATAAAATATGTTGGTAACACCACATTCGCCGTTTCTATTGTTGAACAGCATGCATTCATTTCAAAACGAATGCCAATTATAATCATCGGATTCATGAATCCGATGATTATAATTGGCATTCGTTTCCATGATATCTTTCTAGTTGGATATTTTTCTACAAGGATATCGAGTACATACAGTAGGGATCATGTGAAGGTTGCCAACGTCTTTAAGTGAAAATGTGTCTGTGAAACGAACTGGATTCGAACTTGGCATACCAAGGTTGTCAGTGCACGTTGTTAAACACCTAGTCACTATCATCTCCTTCCTGTTGTTGTTGTTATTGTTGATTCTGCTGCTTCTATTATTGATGCTGCTGTTGTTGCTGCTGCTGTTGTTGTTGATTCCACTGCTGCTGTTTTTGCTGCTGCTGTTGCTGTTGTTGATGCTCTTGTTGCGGCTGTTGTTGTTGCTGTTGTTGTTGTTGCTGTTGTTGTTGTTGCTGCTTCTGCTGTTGTTATTGATGCTGCTGCTGTTGTTGCTTCTTTTGTTGTTGCTGCTGTTACGACGTTGGATACTTATATACATAAGTATGTACGAGACCACATGAAGGTTGCCAACATCTTTAAGTGAAAGTGTTTCTATGGAATGAACTGGATTTGAACTTCGACCACTCAAGTTGAAAGTTAGTGCCGTTAACCACTTAGCCACTGTCACCTTCGTAGACCAATTGAAAATGAGTGCTGAGGGGAAGAGGAATAAGCATGCCATTCTCTGCATCCATTTGGTGATTTTCCAATAAATCGATGCTCGTTCTCTTCATCATTCTGCAAATTCACCGGATTGGTTTCCTTGGTTTCCTGTTTCATCAAGAATAAAGCATCCAATAACGTCAACTGATGTAACTTTGTTCGTTTTAATTATTTCAAGAAGAAGTCTCAGAATATGCTAAGACAAACGCCAATGCATTATGCGACAGGGTTTGAAACAAATGGTTCTGAAACAACTGGACACATTTCAAAACGGCTGAAAAAAAAACTAACCTGGTTTAAACTATAATCTTCATACACCCAGAACTATGTGATGCATAACATACTTCGTTTTGCAATTGCAGTTTGCAAATGACCGTCCATACATAGCAAAGAGTCACACCCTTCCAGAGATAGGTTTGTTAATATGCACAGGTATAATCCTATGCTCTCTGTGTTGTAATTTTTCGATCCTTGTTCACGAGACTATATTTGTGATATACCCTCTGGGCGTGTTCGCCGATCCCGCCTCACAGAATCATAGTTGCAATCCAGCAGGGCTACACTCTTAACTGTTTAGTAGTGGACCCCTCAAAATGTAACCAGATGCTTACTGGTCATTGGAAACTACCGCTGGGCAAAACGTGCACGACCCTAAGCCTATGTGGCAACACTTATCTTCAGCTGGCCGTTCATCATCAGATGCTGCTGTTGAGTTCATCCTTCATAGATGCTCTGATGAATGACTTGTCTGCTGCTCTTCTCAGCTGCAACTTTGCGTTGGTGCTTTAATAAACAGGGTTTCAGGTCAACAATTCAAAAATAACTCGGAGATCATTTCTTATGAATAAAAATAATTAATTAAAAGATCTTCACGGTGAACTTTGTACAAGGAAAACTAAGTTCTTTGGGTTGTCAACGGCTTTGTGATGCAAGTTGTTACAACTTAACTTCATTTAGACAATTTCACAGCTGGGAACAAGAGCCTTTCGCCTTCGCTCTTATGGGAGGTTTCTGCCCTTCTGCGTTCTTTTCAATGCCAGCCAGCCAAATTCTCCTGTTTCTCAAACGCAAATTCCAACCACTGATCTCGTAAGAGCATTCTGTTTTCCTCTCTAGAGATTACTCTTTCTTTTCTATATCCCATTATTTTATATTCTTTTTCTTTCTCTTTCTTGTGAATCTCTTCTTTCTCTATCTTAACCATATCTCTCTTTAATTCTTTTTTTTTTTTTTTAACTCTGTCCAACTCAAATCATTAAAGAAACTGTATTATCAGTTTACACACTAACCAATCAAATGGAGCCACGTTCTGCTAGCAACGAATCAGAAACCGTCTTCCAGTTTCAATCCCATCACTTACTTGGTGGTCTTGCACTTAAATATAACAGGTGAGCCAACGACAATATTTCGTAGATAATATAGAACAGACATCTCGTCGTCATGTCAACTTCACTCTTATGTTTTGTCCACCATATCGACAATAAAGGCATATTCCAGACTTTGGAGAAAAAATAAATTTCTTAAACCCCATGTCAAACACCCCACCCACTACTTAGCCTGTAAGCAAGGTGAAGTGGTGTTACCTGGGGATGCAACATCGTTATACAGGCATGGGCAGAATACAGCGGAATTAGAGGACCAAATCTCAATAAACTATCCTGTTATTCTCATGGGTAGTAGTAGCTTGAACAAAAGTAGCGTAACTGAACAGAGTGGATGTGCAGATGATCATATTCTTGACAATGGAAGAGCACTATTGCAATATTTTTTATATAATTAGACATTATGATTAAAAAAAACTTTTAAGGTTCTACTTACAACACTGGCGATAGGAACTAACCAATCAAATGGAGCCACGTTCTGCTAGCAACCAATCAGAAACCAGAATTGCTCCATAAAAATATTGAATCTTTTAGCATTCCTACACATAATGTTTTTTTGTCCACATGAGAAAGATCTGTTGCTTTTTGCATGCAAAATTATTATATACAGTGGAACCTCTAGATACGAAATTAAGTGATTCTGCCTTGGATTTTCTTGGTTGGTTGGTTGCTTGCTTTTGTTTTACGGCATATCAACCCTTTTCAGGTTATTTAATGCCGAATCCGGTGATTTTGAAGAAATTTTTTTTAATAGAATATATTTGTTTTTTGCAAGTAAATTCAACCCATAATTGGGATCCTAACAGGTACTACCACTCCGGGTCAGAGTGGACCTGGGAGCAATGGCAATTAAAGGGTGGCTCTACACTCCCCAGAGCCCGCAAGCTGGGGCCTCACCATCGGATATAGTTTAAGGTCATATCCAGGACCCCCATTGAGGGACTTTTACCCTCTGCAGGGGGGGGACAGTCGGCATATTCTAATGCCCCACCGACAGGGCCATTGGATTTTGTATCTTGAAATTTTCGTCTCTCGAAAAGCCGTAAATTGTAAAAGCTGTAAATCGTCTAATCCATTCCAAGCTCTATGAAAACACCCGTTACATTTTATAATAAGAGAACAACCAGAATAAAATAAAAGGCAAATAGTATCTAAGCTAACCATTAATACGGTTACTTATTATTTTTTATTTTTTTATTTTTCTTTGACATCCAAATATAAAATTCGATATAGCTGGTCTCATTACACCTAGCTACATTATGCATTCCCCTCCCAAGTGGAGATGAGGGCTTTTACACATCCGTTTTCCTTTAAGTGTCACCAGAAAAAGGCAGAATTTCTTCTGCTCAGAAGTTACACGATTTTATCGGCTACCATAACAAAGGTCACCTCTAACCCATGGATGTTACTCAGGCTTTTTCATTCAAACTTACAGTCTTGATTAAGTAACAAAGTGACAGTACTGTTGCTTGGCTGAACGATCATGGATTGTCAAATCTCTCTCTCTCTCTCTCTCTCTCTCTCTCTCTCTCTCTCTCTCTCTCTGCCTGCATAAGAGTTATTGATTTCTATTCACTCTAACACATGATGAGTAGCGAAAAGATAACCAAAAGCTTAATTTATAAATGTAATAGAATTCATTTACATTAAACAACAATACACCAAAACTTGCACACATGTTACTTCCCATGCATAAGCATAATGAAGGGCAGACTTAATCTTGTTTGTTGACCGATAGAGATATATGCACCAGAGATCTGGTCTGAAAGATAGGTCGCAGATCTAGTCTGAATAAAAGGGAGAAAACTCACCATGATATTGTCACATAAGTGGCTTAACTGAAAAGGGAGCAAGTGGTTCCTTATTTTGCACCTTTTACATTTGGTTGAATCAACCAATGGGAAACTGTCTGGTTGTCACATGATTTTTTTTTTTTTCACAATTAAGACATATATTGCATAACAACACAAGAATTCTACATCACAGCCCCAACATAAAACGACTCCAAATTATTAAAGAACTGTACATAAAAACTACAATCTACAATAAACAATATCAATTAGGAGTCTAGCAACAATATTTTGAAGTGCCTGGCTTAGTAATTGACTTTAACAAATCGGTAGCTCGTATTATTTGGATTCTTCAGACTACTGTTCTTATTTTGATTGTCATTTTTACTACATTTCGGTCAATGTAACCTCCAAGCTCCTTCAGATTTATCTTGTATAAACTCAGGAATCTTATTGCCTACACAGAGTTCAAACTGAACTCTTGATTTAATCAACTGGGATAGCAAGCTCTCGTTTCGTTAACCACTGTAGAGGGGAAATCCTAATTAATTTGCAATTATATATTTGAGTTCCACATTTAACCTCGAGAAGAATGTTTAAAAAATTTTCCAGAAATTTTAAATAAGATTTAGTCCGTCTGTTACACTTAAACTATAATAAACTTTTGGTAAGTCTGACCCACTTAAAGTTAAAATAATATTTTAATGAGTCTGTAACACTCAAATTTGTATTAAAAGTTTAATCAGTCTGTTACACTTAAATTTGTAATAAAATTTTAATTAATCTGTTGCATTTAAATTTGTAATGAAATTTTAATCAGTCTGTCATACTTAAATTATTTATAAAATTTTAGTTAGTGTGGCACTTTTAAATTTGAAATAAAATTTTAATCAGTCTGTCACACTTAAATTTGAAATAAAATTCCACTTAGTCTGTCACACTTAAATTTGAAATAAAATTTTGATCAGTCTGTCACTCTTAAATTTGTAATAAAATTTTAATCAGTCTGTCACACTTACATTTGAAATAAAATTTTAGTCAGTCTGTCACTCTTAAATTTGAAATAAAATTTTAATCAGTCTGTCACTCTTAAATTTGAAATAAAATTTTAATCAGTCTGTCACTCTTAAGTTTAAATAAAATCTTAATCAGTCTGTCACTCTTAAATTTGAAATAAAATTTTAATCAGTCTGTCACTCTTAAGTTTAAATAAAATCTTAATCAGTCTGTCACACTTAAATTTTAAATAAAAGTTCAGTTAGTCTATCACACTTAAATTTTAAATTAAATTTTAATAAGTCTGTCAGTCTTAAATTTGTAATAAAATTTTAATCGGTCTGTCACACTTAAATTTGAAATAAAATTTTAGTTTGTCTGTCACTCTTAAATTTAAATTAGATTTAAATCAGTCTGTCACATTTTAATTTGTAATAAAATTTTAATCAGTCTGTCACACTTAAATTTGAAATAAAATTTTAGTTAGTCTATCACACTTAAATTTGAAATAAAATTTCAGTTAGTCGGTCACACTTAAATTTGAAATAAAATTCCAGTTAGTCTGTCACACTTAAATTTGAAATAAGATTTTAATCAGTCTGTCACTCTTAAATTTGAAATAAAATTTTAATCAGTCTGTCACTCTTAAATTTGAAATAAAATTCCAGTTAGTCTGTCACACTTAAATTTGAAATAAGATTTTAATCAGTCTGTCACTCTTAAATTTGAAATAAAATTTTAATCAGTCTGTCACTCCTAAATTTGAAATAAATTTTAATCAGTCTGACACTCTTAAATTTGGAATAAGATTTTAATAATTAAATGCACAGAATAAATGGACCCATCTTAGAAATATCTGTCCATATTATTATCCCATTTCAATGGGAACAATTTTATTGAAAGCTGCCCTCCAACAATGTCAAGACTGTTAACAATGAAAAGATGTGAATGTTTTTTGAACGTCTTTGAGGAAATCAAATTGCGTCATTTCAAATGAGCTGCTAATTTGATTGACTTTTGACATTTCACAAGCTCTGGAAAACATCCATTGATTTTTCTTTGCATCCTCTTTTAATAAAGAGCGTTGTTCAAATCAAGTCTGAAATAACGAAGGATGATGTCAGAAAAGGATCATTGTAGATGGGTGGGTTAGGGTGACTTGCCATAATATTTTTCCTATCACACCTGAGTATGTCTGATGAGACAAGAATATTTATACATTTTCATAAAATGATTTGATTTAGCTTGCTTGTTTTGTAGTATATCGCTTCTTCTTCTTCTTCTTCTTCTTCTTCTTCTTCTTCTTTACTCACGGAGTTCTCACACAGGTAACAATCAATGATTACTCACCGATAATAACCGAATTGTGACATACAAATAAATAGGTACGTGCAAAATGAATGCCGATGCTCAAAATGTATAAACATTTTGGCCCCTCCCTTTACTTAAAAATTCACCAAAAATCAGGAAATCAACCAATTTTAATGAAATTTTCAGTATTTATGAAATAATAATCACAGAATATAATGAACCTATTATTTTTATTTAAATCTTAGTGCAAATGTATTATTTTGTTTAAACAAAAAAGACCTTTACTAAAGTTATGTTTTTCTGTAGTAAAAAAAAATGAATTAAATTATTTTTGCTTTTTTTTATGAAAATTATAAATTATAACAATTAAAAAAATATATAATTTTCACAGGAACATTGCGAAAAAAGCCCCTGAAGTCTGTATTAATGAATTCGATATAACTTGAAGAAAAATGAATTTCTCGAACTACCGATATTATCATTGAATTAAGCATTGTTTATTTAATATTTTCACACAAAGAATTATAATGGCAAAAATATTTCTACTTCTTTTTAAAATTACAGATTTTGCATAATTTTTATATGCAAGATTTTAATAATTTCCTTACTCGCATGAATGTGAAACGTTCATAATTTTTATATAATCTTGAATAATAATTTACACAAAATTTAATTTAAAAACAGGAACATAAAAAAGTAATTAAATCAAAAATGATAAAAATGATACAAATGTTCAGGATAGGAATGTATGGATACACGTCTGGAAAAAAGAAGAAAACTGACACCCCTACCTCCTTTTAATATCATAACTTCATTTTGAAACAGCGTTTCGATTGGCTGTAATTTTGGGCTTCCATATTCGTAGTGTTTACAAAACTTCATTTGTTGCGTTTGAGCGAACACCAGAATTACTCGCTTTTTGGAGATTAATTAAGCTATTTTTTGTACAAACAAGGTGTTTTGTTTTTATTCAATATCTTAGGATTTTACTTTACTAGTTATCTTTGAATTAGACACAGAAAACTAATATTTATCTATTAAAAGATTTTTACAATGAATTTATTTAACTTCAAAATTTAGCTGAATTGGTTAACTCGCCGTGAAAACATTTTTCATAACTATTTTTCAAGTGTACAAATATTTTTTTTTCCTTTTGGAAATTAACTTTAGTCTATAATCTTTCAAATACAATCAAAAAGTAGTCGGAAACCTACAAAAATATTATGATAAATCGGCTTTCAAAACTAGGTCCCTTATCTTTAATCGTCCATTTTTGCCCGTACCTACAAATAAAAATACTATTTGAAATTTAAGTGTGTTAGGTTAACTGTCATATTTACATTTGAAATAGTATTTTCGCTGGTCTGTTACACTTACGTTTGAAATGGTAGAATCGTTGGTTTATCACACTTAAGTTTGAAATACCATGTTCGTTAACTTGTCACACTTAAATTTTAAATAGTATTATTACTTGTATGGCACAATTCTGTTTGAAATATTATTGTTAAACTTAAGCCTGAAATAGGATAATTCTTGGTTTGTTACTTTTAAATTTAAAATAGAAGTCTCGTTAGTCTGTCACACTTCACTTTGAAATATCATTTTTCTTGCTCTGTCACATTTAAGTTTGAAATGGCATTTTCCTTGGTTTGTCACACTTAAGTTTGAAATGGCATAATCGTTGGCCTATCACACTTCAGTCTGGAATAGCATTTTCGTTGGTCTGTCACAATTAAGTTTCAAATAACATAATCGTTGTTTTGTCACGCTTAAGTTTGAAATAGCATTTGGATCGATAAGCGTGCAGATTTTAATCATAAAACTATCTTTACTTTGTCCCCCCCCTCTCTCTCTCTCTCTCTCTCTCTCTCTCTCTCTCTCTCAAAAAAAAAAAAAAAAAAAAAAAAAAAACTGTAAATGGATTCCCATAGCATAAATTTAATTTGATAGCTATGAAAAGATCAAAGTCGTGGAATCGTTTTGCTTTGACATAATGATCTTCGATTCAAAGAGATGAACTGTATGCATGTTAACAGGAAAGTGTCATTCTCGAATTTAAAACTAACAAAAAAAAAAAAAAAAACCTAAAGACAAATGAGATGATGAAGGATGCAACCATTTTAACGATTGTTTTACTGTTTATTTCTTTTTTGTTCTTACACCTGTTTCATTTTATTTTATTTTTAGCGTTCTTATAAATGTTTCAGAAATTTTTAGATGATGATTTGATAATCCGTATTTTTTGTATTATTTGAACTACTATTATAATCTTGGTTATTTCCACAATGTTTCGACCGATATAATCTCCGATCTTCAATTACATCTTTTCGAACATCAGAATCTTTATATCAAATCTGTGAACTTATTTTGTTCATTGCTTTTACAAATGTTTTATTTTTCAACCGATCTATTTGGCATAATGGTAAGAGTGTCCATAAATGGGCTAGAAAACCAGGGTTCAATACTTGGTCAAGTCATACCAAAGCTTTAAGAATTGGTACTTGATACTCCTTGTTAAACACTCAGCAAAATAAGGGGAGGAGTAATCATGGGAGTGTAGTGACGTGCTTTCTTACACTTTGGTGGAGTAGCTAATGAAAAGGGAGCCTTCCGGTCGCCCTCGACTATAGTCAGACTCTTAGTTTAGCTATTCATTTCATCAATTCTTTCAATGAGATCATATCATCAAAGTCTACGCTTCTTGCTTTTTTTTCTACTAATTCGGAATTTTATTTGTTTACAAAATCATACAGGGTGGAAAGATAAAATTGTCGCCCTAAAGAAAACAACACTACAGCTTTATTTTAAAACTTTTATTGTAAAAATCAATTCAGGTAACTTGATTATGTAGTAGAGCTGACATCTATTCAATGTAGCCGCCTTCAGCCTCAATCACAGCCTCGATACAGTTCGGAACTGGGAGCATGCCTTTTCCACAAGCATCGGCGAGAGTTCGGCGAATACTCGGTGAATACTATGCTGATGATGGTGATCAGGTTGGTTTTGGTGTTGTGGGAGGTCATGTTGGTGATATTCTCGAAATATGACCAAACGAAGTAGTCCAGCGGGTTCAGGTCAGTGACAAAAGGGTACAAAGTCATAACATTCCTATGAAGCCAAGTCTGGGTCTCTTCAGACTTGTGGGCTGGCGCAGAGTCCTGCTGCCACACCAAGGGTCTGCCAGCGGCCACCTGGTTGCACTAGGGGATCACCACACTCTTTAGTACATCTGTGCCCTCAAGTGTTGAACTGTCTGGATTTGCATTTGGAGGGTGCTGGCAATGGTCCTGTTGTCATAACTTGGATCGGTAGAGAGCATGAGTTGTACAGCAGCACATTTCCATTCTTGCTCGTTTAACATTGTGTCACTTTCAGGCATGATAGAAGGCTCCTATCTCTCTTGAGATTTTTTATACAACTGGCCAACTAGTAGATGGTATGGAAAAAAAGAAAAAACGGTTTTCATCAGATGGAAATGGAATCATGTGGTCTTTTCTAGGGCGATAATTTAATCATTCCACCCTGTACTATTCTGCCATCAAACGGTGACTGACATCATAAAAAACATTATTATGTTTAAAAAATTCCAAAATGCTGATTGATAATTTATATTATTTGTATTATTTGGACTACTTTTTTTTTTTTTTTACATTTTCACCCCAAACAAGGCACATTGCCACTTTAATGTAGGGGGCTACTATCAGGGGAAACATCTACTGGGGTACTATGTAGGGATTAGGGCAGCGAGATGTTGGTTCACGTTGCACTTGAACTTATGCATGTCAGTACAGTTGGGGAAGCAGTGACCTGGAATGGAATTCCAAAGTCTAGCAGTTCTGGGGAAGAAACTACTGGAGTAGAAAGATCTTTTACATCTAGGGATCTCTACAGTGTGGGGGTGGGATTTTGCAGCTTGTCGGGTCTGTCGAGGGTGTTCACGTCGTGGGGGCACAAGTGCTTGCAGTTCTTCAGAGCATTCACCATTATAATACTTGTAGAATAGGCAGAGGGATGCAACGTTTCGACGATGGGACAGAGGCTGAAGCTTAGATGCCAGTTTAGGGCCTATCAGATTTGCGACTCTCTTTTGAACCCTGTCAAGGAGCGAGAGACTAGTAGCCGATGCACCGGCCCAAATATGACAGCAATACTCCATACATGGGCGAATAGTGGCCTTATAGAGGTACAGGATACTTTCGGGTGTTAGAAGTTTTCTAGCACGGTAGAGAGAGCCCACCTTCCTCGCAGCGGCCCTGGCAATGCCCTCGATGTAATTGTTCCAACTCATGTTTCCTGTGAACGTTAGGCCAAGGAGCTTGAAAGACGTACTCTCAGATAAAGAGTTGTTGGCCATTGCTATAGGTGGTAGAGAAGGTTTCTTGTAATTATTGAATGAAACCAGTTTCGTCTTGGTGGCATTGAACGTTACCATCCATTTTTGTCCCCATTCCACTACTGATTGGAGGTCATCCTCTAGTGTTTCTGCCATTACTTTAGATATATGTTCATTTGTTTTCCTGTCGTGCCTGCTATAGAGTGTGGTGTCATCAGCATATATACCCATCTCAGAGGCAATTTTGTCGGGGAGGTCATTTATGAATATCAGGAACAGCAGAGGACCAAGGATAAATCCCTGGGGCACTCCCGCATTTATATCATACTGTTTAGATGTTCGACCGTCGAGGACAACCTGGATTTTTCTCTTATCTAAGAATGATTTAATTATGTTAAGTATTCTACCAGTGATACCGTAAGATCTAATCTTCCTGAGGAGACCCTCATGCCATACCCTGTCAAAAGCCTTAGATATATCTAGAGCTACCGCTCTGCCCTCTCCCGCTTTGTCCAGTGAATGGTATATGTGTTCAGAGATTACAGTGAGGATGTCTGCCGTGGAACGGGCTTGTCTAAATCCATATTGATGGTCGGTCAGAAGTTTAGCATCTGTAAGGTGCTGGACTAGAGCATGGTTAATTAAGGTCTCAAATATTTTGGCGAAAAGTGGGAGGAGGCTAATAGGGCGATAATTTAATGGGTCAGTTCTTTCGCCAGAATTCTTGAATACTGGTACCACAGAAGCAGTTTTCCAACAGCTCGGAAAGCAAGATTCATTAAGGCATTTGTTGTAGAGTTTGGAGAGAACTGGAGCTACTTCGGCTGAGCACTTTTTTAATAGCACAGCTGGGATGAGGTCGGGTCCACATGCTTTGGAAGTGTCAAGGTTTTTTATGATAGCATGCACCTGAGCAGGGGTGATTTCCAGATCGTCTAGCGTGGCGTCTGTCCGCATAGGAAATTGAGGTAGGGGGTGATTTAGAGGGTCCAGTGTGGAGTTTGAGGCAAACCGACTGGCAAGCATGTTAGCCTTCTCGGTTGCTGAGCAAAGAACCTCGTGATTGTTGGTTAGTGGGGGAATTGTTGATTGCCCATTATTTACTACACTGTTGTAGATTTTCCAGAAGTCACGAGTTCCTAGTTTTTGTGCTTCGATGCGTTTTTTAGTGGTTTCCGTAAATTCCCTCTTAGCTGTCGCTATTTCTTTCTTAACGTTACTTCTAGCTTCTATGTACTTTTGTCTGTTTGAACTGGACTTATGTCGGTTAAACCTGCGGAATGCATGCTGCCTTTGAGCAATGGCAGTTGCGCAAGTCGAAGTAAACCATTGGGGAGAGTGGGGCTTGCTATAGAATTTCCGTATGGGAACATGCGCTTCGATTGCAGTTTTGAACCATTCAGTGGTCTCGGTTGCACACTGTTCAGCAGGAAGAGAAAAAATATTTCCCCATGGGGCGTCTCTGATAAGATCTCTGATAGCTTCCCAGTCAGCCTTTTTATAATATCTCGTTGTTTTGAGCACTGGCTCTTCAGTTTTGGGTCTAGAGTTTAGGGCGATTTCAACCATTATCACCGCATGATCAGCGTTCCCAAGTGGGCTGTCGGCTTTCGTTACACAATCATCAGGAACTGTGGTCAAAAACAGATCTAATAGTGATGCATGTTGTTCTTCCTGATCAGGGAAGCGGGTTGGAAAAGTAACAATTTGCGATAGGGAGTGAGATACAGAGAAGCTATGAGTTGCACTGCCTGCTGCATCTGTGTAAGTAGAGAATCCGAGCCAGTTTTTGTGATGGACATTAAAGTCGCCAAATACATGTACTTGGGCACTAGTGTCGAAGGAGAGTGCTGTGTCTATGCTGTCAGATACTTTGTTTATTATGGTGCAGTCTTGGGTCGAGGGAGAGCGGTAGAGAAAGTAAAAGTAGCTAATGTTGTGTTGCATGATTAGTCTAAAGCACATAAAGGCTTGATCATCCGTTTCTAGGTTTGTTTCTCTAATCAAGGGAAGGGTATTATGAATGTAAACTCCAAGTCCGTGCATATGTCTGTCAGAGTCCTTACGGCAGAGTGGGAGATATCCAGGCATGTTAAAGTAGTTAGAGGGGATGGAGTGTAGGTTAGTCTCACTTAGTGCTAAGATATCCGGGGTATTTGTTAGGAGAAATGCTTCAACATCAGCTAAATTAGTTCTAAGCCCACGGATATTTGTGAATGCAAGCCTCAAGGGAGGAGGCAAGTTGGATTTGTTTGACCCTAAGCCTGGTTTAAGCTTATTTTTAGATTGTACTGTCATCATGTTTTTTAACGTAGTACGCGGTCCCCACAAAACATACTTTAGGAACTAAAAATATGATTGATAATTAGAGCTATGACAACAGCATATTCTTTTCCTTATTTTAATTCTCAGGTATATATCCATTGATATCTTATATGTTTTTATGTAGAGTGATGTGGTTCCCGGTTGATTAATTGTGTCTAACCATGTCAGATATATACTCGAGAGTCAAAACAATGAAAAGAATATGCTGTTGTCATAGCTCTACTGATAATACAGAAAAGAAATTCGAAAGTGAAAGAAAAAGAGAAAAAAAAAACTTCCAGCCTGTCTTACAGTTTAAATTTTTGTTTTTCAAATTTTCCCTCTCAGTTTGGTTAGTTCTTTCTTGCTTTCTCAAAGTTTCCGTCTCTGCTTGGCCCGCTCTTGTCTCCTTACTTTGTGACTGCATGGTTTCATAGTAATCTTTTTTTCTTAATTTTTTTATCTTTTTTTTTTTTGTAAAAAAAAAAAGATAAAAAAATTAATTTTTTTTTTTTTTTTTTTACAAAAAAAAAAAAAAAAGGTCTAGTCTTTACGGCACCAAATTAACTTCTGTAACGTCGCACAGGGAACGAGCACGATATAGACTCAGTTGCAAAGTAGATGAAAAAGGAAAGACTTTTACTCCTTTTCTTTGTATTGTAACAACGACATTTATTTCTGGGTACTTTTACTTTTCCTGAATAAAACGTGATTCCAAACGTGCTCTCTCCTTTTTATAATCTTCTTTTTCCTTACCGTGACGTCATTTCGCTCACGGCTCGGTATTTACATATAGCTGTATGCGCCGTTACACTATTCTCATCTTGGTTGTTATTTTCACTAGGTTTCGGCCGATATAATCCCTGACCTTCTTCAGGTGTATTTTTTCAAACTCCAGAACCTGTATGTCAAATCCTAAAACTTATATGGAATTACAAACATTTTTTGCATCAATTTTACAAATATTTTTTTTTTTTTTTTTAGCTTGCCAACGAGGATGATTCTCATTTAATTTGAGCGCTAGGTTATCTGGAAATCTACTGTACAAGCAAAATATAAGGCGAGTAAATTTAGTTGAAATAAAAGCTCAGTTGGAATCAAAATGCTGAACTCAGCTCAACTGTGAGAATTGATAGAAATGAGCGTGACATTATATGGCTCAAAGGGAAAGTGGATGAGAGAAGCCGGTGTCAGACAAATAAAACTTATTTTCATGCACTTTGAAGAGGTCCACCCTCCCTGACTATTGCTTCCTATCTTTCGAGTTGATTACGTTTATTGCTTATTACCTGAAGCGTCCCTAGTGGGAAATGCCAACGGAGCTGCCTAGACATTTTTTTCTAAGCCAAAGTGCTTCTCCTTTAGGGCAACAGCATGACTCTCTCCTATTTTCCCACCCTGGAGTGAGAAGAAAATAAATAGAAAAAATGTTTGGAGCAGTCTAAGTCTCCAGACATTATTTAAAATAAAGTGTTACTGCTATATCCGAGGAGGCGCTACTCAGAGCATACTTTCTTATCTCAGCAGGGTATAAAATCGATTTTGCAATTTAGTGGGGACGATATCTTCTTTTTTATTACAGCCGTTTATAGAAAAAGGAGCTAGTGTTTGCTAATTGCATGAAAAGTATTCAACTGCGTTTCAAGCTGGCCCCTTCTTGCAAAACCTTCACAACAAAACCTGTCCTATTACCATGATTGCAAAGAACTTTTCTTCCTTCATGCACCTAACATAAAATAGAATTTCCATGAACAGATTTTCCTTCCATGAATCCGTGAAAAACGCTGTCACAAGATTGCTTCCCTTGCGGCTATAACACAGTCATTTTAAAATCAAATATCAATAAATACTCGTCATAAATCTCTGTTGTTTCAAAGCTAAAAGAAAAACTTTATAATTTAATGGTGATGACTCCAGTTTATTGTAAAAAATTGGAGAAATGTAAAGTAACTAGAAGATGTACCAGGAGTTGCTCAGAATTTAACTTAACGTTAATTTCCCTAAAAAATGATGAAAAAAAAGAAAAAGAAAAAAGAAACTGACGCATGTGCATGCGAGTATTATATTTTTTCTAAACAGTTCATTTTTGGTAAGTAAAAAAAAAAAAAAACAAATACTCGAACTTAGATCAAAACCAAAACCTAAAAACAATGAGTCAAGTACGATAGCGATTAGACCAGCTTGCCACGTTCTTTAAAAAGTGTTTTCAAACTTCCTGAAACAGTTGACAAACAGATAAAAATCAAATGACACCCACGTACCAGTTTTTTCAGTTTTGACCCCTTAGCAGCCATTTGTCAGATGAAAACCGATTAATAAGTTTTTCACGTGTCAGAATAACCTTAATACCAAATTTCTAGTCTGTAGATCAAAAATTCGTTGAGTATATGGGTTGAGAAGTGTCCTAACACACACACATTCTCACTTTTATAGACATATAGATAATAAAAATATGGCAAAGCGCATGTCATGATAATCACATGATCTTTGTACAAAAGAAGATCGTGTCATATTTTTATTGTAATATTCTGTAGATCTTTCCCGGTATCGTTACACAAAATTTACACACGTTTTAACATATAGAAACAGTTGCAAAGGCACTAAGAGAAGAAATAACTCGGCTCATTTTTTTTTTCATTAATGAAACAACCGACATTTATTTAAAGACATTTATTTAAAGGTCTTTTCCTGTCGATCTCGGCCACCATGCGTAACACGTCTATCTCTGTTCTTTTTTTACATCATTCCTGATTTTCCCACATGTCCTTCTTTTATCTTTTTTCTTCTTCCTTGCCGTGACCTCCCCTTACACATGGCTCAGTCATTTGCATCTAGCTGCCATACACGCGTCTGTGCTCTGTTGCACTACAACCTATCCTCATTGAAGAGAAGTGTTATATATTAGGAACCTCGTGTCGATGACGATTTAGTTAGCTTGTATAAATTTTGACAAGGTTCAAACTGAGTGCATAATAATCCAAATCTGGAAAATAGAATCATTCCCACGGTCAAATCAATAATGAGTGACGTAAAGTTAGGCAGGGGAATAGGTCAAATGGTAGACAAAACATTGATGGATTATGAGGAACGACGTCACGCTTTTGATCTGTATGAAAAAAGTTTTTCAAATCAATCTCTTCGTCGAAGCCGTATGAATAAGACATTGCCAATAATGCAGAAATAATCTAAGTGGAATGTTACCTTGGTATCTGCCATTTCAATAATTTAGAAAGTTAAATTAAAAAGTAAATAATTGGTTAAGATAACATTAATCTGTCTCTCCTAAGTCCATGCCTTTCAAATAAAATATTGAAGAAAACTTATCAAATGTCTCCTTCATAGGAAGAAGCTTAGAAATTCTATAGCAACCGCTAAATGAAACGGCGATGATAAAAAGAAGTGGAAAGTATGTAAATAATCCGCATGTTTAAACACTCCCATACATGTGTGTGTAAAGCACTTTATTTGTAACAGAAGATGTAACAGAAGATGTAACAGAAGGAGGAGTTGCCGAAAACAAATCCACTCTCTTTCGATATTCGAAAGCAAGAAAAATATTTCACTTGCCTTTCTGTCTCCAGTACGTAACGTCATTTTCTAACACATCAGCTCAAAGTCTAATTTAACTTCTAACGGATAATTTTTCTTTACTTAATCTAGTTACAAAATGGCAGCTTTCCTTTCCTATGCCAAACTAACGCACCCACAACGAAATATTGTTACAGCTTTATGTTAGGGACTACTACCAACCTTGCCCACACCTCGCGTACAGAACTTACAGTGTTAGCCAAAAGTTTGCCAGCATAAACGGCTGATAAGAACAAAACATAGCTCACAGCGTTCGAGAATCGCTGACCCACAGGTCAAATAAGTGCAACTAGCCAGAGGGTCCGATTGAGGTCGAATGAAAGGTTATTCAGCATAGAAGGACCTTTCTAAGAACTTTTGAGAACAAACTTTATTGCTATATATCTATATTCTCATCCACACTATTTCAATGGACCTTCATTCAACATATACACAATAGTACTCTCTGTAGTTCAGTTTCAATTCTTTTTCGCTTCTCGTCATCGTATTCCATGTAGCGTGTGTTTCACATGGTGGCATGCCTTGGACGGCTTTAAAAATTGACTTCCAAACTAACCTATGTCTGGACAGGTTTTTGTTTATCCCTCTTTCCCTCATGTCTCTTTAAACCCTTGAGACTCAAATCAGAAATAAATGTCCGATTATATTTTTCCGTTCTTCTCCCCTACATCTTCATAATTTACCATCGCTTCCTCATTTTTTTTAACTGAAAAATCGATGCTTTCCTCTAATCGACCCGTTTGGTGAAATATAATAACATTGTTGTTTGTGTTTTTAGTTTGTTTGTTTTATTTGTTTTGTTTAATTATCGCAGCATTTTCGAAAAATGAAAAACATGTCTAACTTACAAGCGTTTCATTTTTCCAACTGAAAAACCGATGCGTTTCATTTAATCGATTAATTTCGAAAAGATAAAATTGTTATTGTCGATTTCTTTTTTTTTTTATTTGTTTGGTTTAGTTTTCCTTAATTGATTTAACTTAAAAAGACTCAAGTGAAAGAAACGCGATGCCATAACGGTGAAAATCTGAAAATACTTCCAATTTTGACAAAAATAATGGAGGCCTCGCTGTTGTTGTTGTTGTTGTTGTTGTTGTTGTTGTTGTTGTATATAATATAAAATAACATTTAAAGATTTTGAAACGGTTTTTTTTTACATAGGCGTCACCACTTATCAAGGCCGAGAGGCCACTCAAGGATAAGGGTTAAAGTGTACAGTAGTCAAAAGGACAATATAGTAATCGATAGTAATGGAAGTTCGGTAAATTTCTTAACTCAAGTGTAACGGCTTGCCAAAAACTTGTTCACGTTGGACTTGAACACAACCATATTATAGACAGCCGGAAAGCAGGAAAACGGAAGACAGTTCCACAGGCATGCAGTTGTAAGAAAGAAGCTTTGATCATGGAATCTACGTTTAGGTTTAGGCACAGGTAAATATATATACGTTACCCTTACTTCTTTTTTAGTTATCTCATATTATATTTTTGTTTTACGGCATACGAACCCTTTTCAGGTTATTTAATGCCGAATCCGGTGATTTTGAAGAAATTTTTTTAATAGAATATATTTGTTTTCAAGTTGGTTTCTATTTAACCCATAGTTGGGACCCTAACAGGTACTACTACTCCATGTCAGAGTGGACCTGGGAGCAATGGCAATTAAAGGGTGGGACCTCACCACTGGATATAGTTTAAGGTCATATCCAGGACCTATCTCATTATCATTACGGTATGAAATTTCATAAAATCTAACGTTAACGTATATATATATATATATATATATATATATATATATATATATATATATATATATGTATGTATACATATATATATATATATATATATATATATATATATATATATATATATATATATATATATTAAGTAATGTGATTTATAATTTAAAAATTAAAAAAAAAATTTTTTAATTTAAAAATCAAATTTTAATTAAATTAAAAATCAGTTTCATAAGAAGGAACAACAACAAAGTCAATTATCTGTACGATCGTTTCGGAAATCCGTGCTTTTTATTTGTGGTATACATGAAGTCACGTAGAACAATTATACATAGTTTTTTTTGGTAAGCACGGTCTCCTCATCAGCAAATTTAGGAGGATTTCTATTAAATTTAAAAGACACCAAAAATAAACCTAGCATTAAAAGTAAGGCAGATGAATCTGAAAAATTGAAATAAAAGGTTTGGATTTAAAATTTATAAGAAAATTAGTATAGGTTAGAAGTAGAAATGAGTAGAAAAAAAAAAATATTTTTTGAATTTACATAATAAATTTGATTTAAAAATATATAGAGATAGTTACCTTTTAGTTTTTCTTTTTTTGAAATCAGGAACTGTGTTTAAAGTAGTCATTTAGATGTTTGCTATAGCTTTTTTATTTTATTGAATGATGAATTTTAAAAGGGCGACGCTCGTGCAGTAAATTGTTTCCGTTAGCGTATTTTGATTTAAAGACGCTACAGTTAATATATATAGAGAGAATATTTATTTTGCAAGTTTTTAAGGGGAGATAATTGTCATGTGTTATTGGCTTTATTTATTATTTGATTTACGGGTCTAAGGGCGGTAATTGGTCTAACTTAATTTATTAAAAAAAAAAATTGTAATCTATTTTTACTAATGAGTAATTTTTAATGATTTAAGGTGGTTTATATTTATTAAATTTAAACCAACGTTTATGATTACATGTTAGAAGCTCGTGTCTTGAATTTACTAGTTTGGTTGTGCTTTTTATATCTTCATATTTTAAAATTTTTAGGGTTTCTTTTGTACATAGTGCACAAAATTTATCTCCTGGTTTATATGATTTGCAAGTCTCAATTATTCGCCATTTTAAGTTGAAAGAAATAGTGCTATTTTTTAGTTGCCAAATATAGTTGGATAGAGTAGTTTAGTTTGATAGAGAGTTATTTTTAAAAGAATGTTTGTGCGTTGAAATTCTATGTTTTATTGGGCCAGATGTGGAACCAATATATATTACCTCTTGATTATTATGATTATTTTCCGTTAGGTCTATTGTTGGATTATAATGTGGTGGGTTGATTAGTAATTGATCGGTAGATTGATTTAAGTTGGTGTTATTATTTAATCTGGTAGTTGAGTTATGGCTGTTGATAGGTTCTTGTATATTTGGAGTTTTTGATACTGTGCAGCTATAGATAACATTTTTAATTTTACATGAGCCTTGTAGGGGACATTTATTTTTTCTTCTACAGTTACAGTCCGATGTATTTTGTATAGTTGTATTTTGTAGTTTATTAATTTTCTTATTATTAGAGCTAATTATTTTCTGATGAAGGTTAGGCATAGTAGAGTAAGAGACTTTAATCGTGTTCTTATTGAAAATTTTATTATATCTATGGGGGGCTTTAAAGTTCTTATCTAATATTTAAAAAAATTCTCTAGCTATGTTTGTTTCTAGGATTTTGGAATACGGGGGGTTGAACCATAGGATCTCCTTGTGTCTATTCTTACGTTTGCGGGTTTTAGTTTGCTGTTTATTTGTATTATTATCTTATATTTGTAGTTTGGTTTTATCTTTTTTTGTCTCTTGGTTATTTTTCTTAACTCGTATACGGGAAGACATTGCCATATTATATGTTATTACGCTCTTAATAGGTTTATTTTTAATGCAGTTTATGTTTCTATCATTTTCATTTATGAATTTAATTTGTGAATTATATCCAGAGTTTTTAAGGGCTTCATTATAGTATTTTTCATTTTTGGTAAATATTGATTTAGTAGAAGACAGTCTAGAAATTCTTAGAGCGATATTGGGAACTATTGATTTTAATATTGGTTTAGGGTGGTTTGATTGATTGTGGACATATAGAAGTGATTGGTTAGGTTTATGGTATGGTTCAAAGGTAGAATTTTCAAGATTTAAGGTTATGTCTTAATATTGAATTAGCTCTAGGACATTTAACTATCGAGCTTATTATATATCTAAATTACAACGAGCATTTCCTGTATTTTAATTAAACTAGTAATTTCACTATTACATTAAAATACACTTAGCTCTTTAGACTATTATTCTAATCTCCTTTAAATTTATATATATATATATATATATATATATATATATATATATATATATATATGAAATATTGTTAATTTCGATGTACACCATTTTCAATCAATGGATTGCGACTGTTAGGGTAAAAACTGAATCACAGTTAGATTCGAGCAAAACTCAATGGATCTATTTTACAGTGGTAGAGCATATATAGTACAAGATTTTGTTGAAATTCAAAGACTTGCATTTTTCCTTTTGTATAACCTTTTTTGATTCCACATTTGATGCTTTCATTACAGCCGTTTCATTATTGGGATGACAATTCTATGATTTTATGTTTTCATAGAAATTTTCCTTCCATCAACTCGTCAGATACGATTTCCATCCGATGTTACTAACAAAAAGTTTATTTGTACATGATAAATTCCATCCCCAACGTGGGGATGGAATTTATTTTTCCCAAACGAACGCACCAGGTTTATCAGGGAACTTTAAGTCAATAGACATAATAATAAATACAATATCCATAAAAATTAAAATATATTTATACATATTTTTATGATTGGCCAACGCCGGGTGCCTTGCTTGTTTTTAAATAAAAAATCTTTTCTGAAATACACGCACTTTCAAAAGGGTTTTAAAATTTAATTTTGTGCCGACCTGTATACGTCTTACGATCTATAACGGTTTTCATTTATATATTTATTTACTAGCAGGGTGCTCAACATTGTCCGGTCGTAAAATACACTTAAATATGATATTCTAATTTATGCAGGTTTCGTATTTATTATTATAGAGCCAATTCTCTATTGTTTAATATATTGTATCAAATATATAATAGTGATTTAAATGTTTAAAAAATATGACTTAGGTTCCATCAGCTAGAATGGAAACCAAAACATTTAACGCCTCGGTCTTAATTGCTAACGTTTGAGCTATCGTCAGTTGGCTAAGAAATAGTTAAAAAAAAAGCAAACAAACTTTAACGTATGCATGTCTATGTATATTTGCCAAGTTCCTTTTTTTAATTTTGACCCCTTAGCAGCTATTTTTACCGGCTAAAGACCCATAAAAGAACGGTCCACACAAAATGTAATCATTTAACTCGCCTTGCACCACTTCGTGACTTTGCGTTTCAGACAAAATACACTTTGAAAAAATGGAGATGGACAGACACACAAACACGAAGTGAGTTTTATATATTAGATTTATTTATTTATTTTTCCAAATTGGATTTTAATGAAAGCTTTTATAAATGACACATGAAAACAACCAAAAAATGACGCCTAACTAACGTTGCAGTATAGTTAATTTGGAAATAAAAACCTCTTCTGTATCTATAATTAAATCTTACCTGTCTGTTTAAATGTATGTATGTATGTATGTATGTATGTATGTCTACCTAAAACTTTCGACAGAGGCGACCGATTTTCACGAGATTGGTATCATTTTGAAGCTCGACGTCTCGCACGACAAATATTGAAAAATTGGCCCAAAACATTAATTTCTTCACCTTCAACTGGGCAGTTTTCTACAAGAAGGGTTCGATTTTTGCGAGCAATTTTTGCAAGTCATTTAAACATTCCGAATTTCCGGTCGCGTCATGAAGAAGGAGTAAGACGTCGGGTTTTCTCTCACTTTCTTTTCCGCCTTCGCATCACGGGTTCGAGCCCGCATTCCTACTACCACTTTTTTTTTTTTTTTTTGCTCAACACACACCTCCAAACACCCGGGAAACAACAGACACCCAGGCTAGTTCAAAATAAATGCGGTATCGAAATGGTTAATCGCTAACTTTTTCTCAATTAAATATTATGGTAGCACATCTAAGACAGTAATCGACCAAGTTCTCTCCAATTCTCTCTCCTCGTATCTTGAGCACGTAGTACAATGGGGTAAGGAGTGGCTGGTTACTTTTAATGCATCTAAAACCAAGCTTCTCTCTTTACATCATCAACATTCTGATCCACATCTGGCATCAATTAAAATGAATGGCTCTCGTCTTCAGGAGGCCTCAAGTTTTTACAAGCTTCTTGGCTTGACCATTACTCCTGATCTTAAATGGAACACGTATATCAAATCTGTTTCCAAGGCCGCTGGAAAAATGGTCGGATCTTTCTATCGATCCGGTAGATATCTCACTGCTGATGCAATTCTCTATCTATATAAGAGCCAGGTACGTCCAAGGATGGAATACTGTTGCCACATCTGGGCAGGAGCTGCTAGAAAGGACTTGGCCTGCCTTGATAGAGTTCAAAATAGACTTTGTAGCCTCATAGGAGATGTCATTTTCTCTTCCTTGCAACCTCTATCTCACAGAAGAGATGTTGCGAGTTTGTCTCTGATGTATCGTTATTTTCATGGAAAGTGTTCGACTGAGCTTCAATGTATGGTCCCCCCTCGCCAAACTTTCACAAGAAACACTCGTCTAGCTGTAACCACTATCAATAATACCCCCACTTTATCTGTGCCTAAACCTAAACGTAGATTCCATGAACAAAGCTTCTTTCTTAGAACTGCACGCCTGTGGACTTGTCTTCCGTTTTCCTGCTTTCCAGCTGACTACAATATGGTTGTGTTCAAGTCTAACGTAAATAAGTTCTTGATGAGCCGTTCCATATAAGTTATCAAATTTACCAAATTTTCATTATTAATGATTACTATATTGTCCAATTTCTACTGTACACTCTTTAACCCTTATCCTTGAGTGGCCTCTTGGCCTTGATAATGTGGTGATGCCTACGTAAAAAAAAAATTAAAAAACGTCATAAATCAATCATAATTCAATGATAATTGCTTTATATTGTTGTCAAAAATCAATATATATAGAAACAATAAAAATGCGTAAAATGCTGACGCCATGATAATTACATGATCTTTGTTATATAATTTATTGTAATGCAAATGAATGGAAATAATTCTGTAAAAAAAATAACAGTTACTTCCCTTTCCCTAATAACATTAAAAGATACGTGTACGTCTTTATAACATTGAATGATTTATCTAAGAATAATTAATAAACATGCGACAAAACGCAGATGTCAAGATAATCACCCGACAAAACCCGATAAAACCCATCTTAATTCATTTAATGCGAGTTAATAGAATCGCCATTTCTGTGTTTCAAATCAAATGAATTGATATTCTTCGGTTTATTTCATTACGCCGAATCATCTTTTCAATTTTTAAACGAGGAGTTCAGATTTATTTTATTCACAAGGGTATCCTTTCCATTCAAGGTGATGAAGAGAAATGTTACTTTTTGAGGTAATCCTGCGATATAGTTAATAGCCGAGAAACCGAAAAACAAAAACGAAATACAATAAATAACTTTTATGTTTCAAAATTATATTTAATTGACATTTTTTTGTAAATAACACACAAGCAAAATGATGTCTATGTAATGTGGAGTACGAGGGGCGTGCAATAAGTAATGTCCCTGACCCACTTCTAGTTGTCTGATCTAGCTGAAATTTTGCATGTGTAATGATTTATATCTTTATGGATTATGTGGCAATTACAGCTCTGAACTAATTGTGGTTTCTGTTTTACAGGTGTTTGAACTTAGTCAGGTGTGAAATGGAGCCTGTTGAATGCCGAGTAGTGATCCGGTTTTTGAATTTGAAAGGACGCACACCACAGGAGACTTTTGATGAAATGAAAGAAACTTATGGTGATAATACCCCCATCATATGACCTTGGAAAACGCTGGCATCGTGAATTCAAACATGGCCAGAAGTCTGTGGAAACAGCTCCCAGACCTGGTCATCCCCCCTTTTGCCATTGATGAGGCCTCTGTCCGTCAAGTTGAGGCTGTCATTTTGAAAGATCGGCGCATTACTATTCGCCAAATAGCCCAAGATGTCAAGATTAGTACAGGGTCTGTGGAAACTATCATTCATGACCATTTGCATATGCATAAGGTGTTTGCCAGATGGATTCCCAGGTTGATCACACCATTCCAGAAGCGAGAACGCGTCGAGTGCTCGAGGATTAATTTGGAGATGTGCCAAGAAGATAAGTCAAATATTTTCAAAAGACTGATTACACAGGATGAAACCTGGGTCCGTCACTACGATCCAGTCAATGCAGTGGAAGCACTTGGACTCACCACCTCCAAAGAAGGCAAGGGTGCAGCCCTCCACTGATAAGATCATGCTCACAGTCTTCTGGGACCAGGACGGAGTAGTGATGACAGATTTCCTGGCAAAGGTATATTTTGTTGTGACGCAGGAGCCTATTATGCTTCACTTTTGAGGAAATTAAAGGAAGCTATCAAAATCAAGAGGCGGGACAAGATCAGCAAAGGTACCCTCCTCCTGCAGGACAACACCCCGGTCCACAACTCACATGTCGCCAGATCAGAAGCACGGACGTGTGGTTATGAAATCCTTCCCCATCCTCCCTACTCTCTTGACCTTGTACCCTCTGACTTTCACCTCTTTTCAGCCATGAAGTTGTTTTTGAAAGGAAAGCGTTTCCCAGATGATGCAGCCTTGATTTCTGAAGTCACGTCGTGGTTGGAGGACCAACCTGGGGTGTTCTACAAAAACGGTCTCCAGAGCTGCATCAAACGATGGGAGAAATGCGTAACTCTGGGTGGTTCCTATGTAGAGAAAGACTAATAACTGTGCCAAGCTTCGTTGTTCTACTGCTATGGGAAGTGGGTTAGGGGCATTACTTATTGCACACCCCTCGTATACTTAATTTCTAAATAAAAAAAAAAACGTTTCCAAATAATAGAAGCAGTTTCAAAAGCGTTAATCGTTAAAAAAATTTTTCACTAAAATATAAAAAAAACACACACACACACAGACACACACGGCACAGATCAACCATAATTGAATGTTGATTGCTTCCGATTGGTGTCAAAATTTGATACATGTAAGAGCAATTAATAAATTAATAAAAGTGTGACAAAACGAAGATGTCATGATAATCACATAATATTATTATATTTTGTTGTGACGCAAATTAACGCGATCGCCATTTTGCGGGTCAAATGAAAAAATTAAATATGGTTCTATATTTATTTAATTATATCATCTCTATTCTATCTACTCTTTTCTATCTATCTCCTTTCTTTCCTTTTCTTCTATCCTCTATTCTTCTTCTCTGTTCTATGTATCTATGTATATATATATATATATATATATATATATATATATATATATATATATATATATATATATATATATATATATATATATATATATTCAGGCAAATATTATTAGATGCAATGGAGAAACTTTGCTTTATGATTCGAGAAAAGCAGTAACGTTCTAAAATGTCTTGCGTAGTTCGTAGTGGAATGACTTTGTTAACAGTGTCCACAAACTTGCTGATTTTAATACTCGAATTTTTAATCGACCTATATTTTTTGATCGGTTTTTCATCGACTCTGTGTGTTTTAACTTATCATCACCTAACGCCGTTTACTGTATATTTTAGATGATTCGTGGACGTATTGAAAGCGCTTGTGACAGCAACGTTTATGGAACTTTTGTTAATATTTTGGATTTTGATATAAAAAAAAAAAAGATTTTACGGAAAATCGAAAAATTAAAAAAAAAAAAAAGAATCATAAAGCAAAGTGTCTCCGTTACATTTAATAATATTTGCTCGCATGAAAAAAGGTGCCTAAATATACTTGTTTCATTCACACACACACACACACACACACACACACACACACATATATATATATATATATATATATATATATATATATATATATATATATATATATATATATATTATTTTCTGTGGCACGTTTACATCCGAGTCGTTTAATTGTTACGGACTTTCATTTCTTGTAGTAAATAATTTTACCAAAAATTCTTCATAGGTTTTGGTTTCGGTTTCGATTATGGCTGAAGGAACTCAAGTTATATATATATATATATATATATATATATATATATATATATATATATATATATATATATGTATGTATGTATATATATATATATATATATATATATATATATATATATATATATATATATATATATATATATTATAAGTTTTGTTTTGGTTTCGGTTTTTATTCAAGCTAATGCACCCAAGTCATATGGATATATCTTTTTATTTGTGAAATCACAACTTTATAATATATAAAAATCGATAGAATATTTACTCTATAATAATATATACGAAATCTGCAAGAATTAAAATATCATATTTAAGCGTACTTTACAACCGGGCTACGCCGGGCGTCCCTGCTAGCTTGGATAAATACTCTTGCAATTTTAACAAAAGAGGTACAATGACATCAGAGTGTATCCATTTACGCTGAACATCTACAGAATGCCAACATCAATATATTATATATGAATGAGTCCGCTGTGGAATTTCCACAGACCCCATTAGTTTTCTATATTAATAAAATAGGATCAAATTATTCTCCTAAAGGAAAAATATCATTATAACTTGGCAAACGCAGACGCCATATATCAACTCACTATGATCAGACTACTTCACTCTAGTAGGTTATACGCATATTTGTAGTCGAATTCATCCGTTTATAATAAAATACATTTATTCCCAGGAGCGTCACAATCCAAACTACGTCTAACATTACTGTGGTAGCAAATAAATTTCTCCCTACTTTAACAAACCACATCGTAACTGGCAACTTCTTATTTGATAACATTTTCGTTTTAGAAATAAAGAATTGGAGTTTATATTAATTACTAAATTAGACATTCTCTATAAAAACACAAATACCACCAGAAATGTTTCATTTTTTTAAACAAAATTAAATTTAAACCATGAATTATTTGCATCAAGTCCATCATCATCGTTGTCATCATCATCATCATCATCATCATCATCATCATCATCATTATTATAAGGGAGGCGACGGTGGCTAAGTGGTTAAAGACACAGACTGACAATCGAACCCAGTTTGTTAAACGGAAGCATTTTCACTTAAGCATGTTGGCAACCTTCACGTGATTCCTTCCGTAAGTACCTAATGTCTTTATAGAGATAATTCTAACCAGAACGATGTCGGTAAAACGAATGTCAATGATTCATTCGAAATTTCAGTCATATTATCTCTATTCTCACATGTTTTACCATATATCATTATGTTTTGATTGATTGGAAATACTTTCTGGTCTTTTTAACAATTTTCGAAACTTGTAAGTTATTATCATAAACCCTTCATGGGACTGCTTTGTCAACTCGTAAAAAGGAGAGTAGAAAGTGAATATCTCTCGCTTCCCTTATGTTCTTTATTCCTCAAATTCCATGAGCGATGTTTCCGACAAAGGGGGAAGAATTGCTGTTTTCGAGGCCGAATCTATCCATCTAACACTTATCTTTGGCTAGTTTTTTTTTTATTTTAAAGTTAATAATTTTTTTAGTGCCTTACCGCAAGTGGCTTTATGCCTTGTCTGGAGCGATTCCCATAAAAAAATTCATAAATATTTAATCTTTATTATTATTCATTTTTATCTTTATTCGGTATTTTATATAAAATACTAAATCCCCTAATTCGTGAAGTAATTACTCCCTGAAATATCTTACCTCTCTATTTAAAGTCACAAACAACAACAGCAGCAAACTTATAGCAACGGCTTTAGAAGCCAGTTTCTTTTAGCATTTAAAAACCGAGCATGTACCTGAAACGTATCATCTCTGATAATGGTTGTTTGGTGAGAGAAATATGATGTTGGAAAACCTGAAAATCTCTGGTGACCCAAGCAAAATATATCAGTAACGGTGTCGTACATTAAAAATATTTATCCATTTTCTGTCTATTTTTATTTTTTTGCATTGTTTTTACGTTTTACAAATGAGACCACTTATCAAGGCCGAAAACCACTCGAGATTAAGAGATGGACAGATTTTCAGTTGAATGATGACAGGATGAGAAAATTGAAAATAAATAATGGAATGAACAAAGGGGATTTGTTGAGATTGAATTTGAAGGTAACTATATTGTAATCTGTGTGGAAGCAGTTCTGTGGCAATGTGATCCATAAATGTGAAATCTTAAGAAAGAAACTCTATCCATGTAAATTTTAAATGATGCTAGGCACATGGAGAAAAAATGGAAAGTTTTTTCCGTTATGGTAGAAAATGAGTTCTTGGTGTGAATTAAGGAACAAAGATTGGAGATTAGTCATGCGCTTTTCATGAAAATAAAAATGAGCAGAGAAAGACTAGCAGTATCCCTCCTATCTGAAAATGGTTGTAGATAACAGCAAAGAACATCTCAACTACATTAATATTCTTTCATATTATTCAGATGAGTAACAGAATTTTTTGTCAGAATTTATGGAACTACGAGTTTTTAACATTCTTCATGTTAGTATTGTTCTTTGTCTTGACATTTATAGCTTTACTACTTGTGGGTCGGTGTGCTCTCCAGCCTTCTTCAACTGTATTGTCATAACACTTGTGCCCCTTTGACGTACATACGAGGTGCCTTCAATAAGTTTCCAGACTTTTTTGTACAGGCATTTAAAATTGTCATAGTCCCTTGAAAATTCAATACTCCAGATTGCTTTTGGACCATCTTGCATGAATCAAGCATGTTTTTGAGTGGCATAAGAGATTCAAGGAAGGCAAGGAGTTTATGAGAGATGATGAGATGTGTGGGAGGAGTAAGGAAGTCAGAACACCAAAATGGCCAAATAAAGAATTTCATGGATTACAACCGTCGTGTGTCTATAGAGACAATAAGTGTACAGTTTGATGTCAGTGTGGGAACTGTATGCACAATTATTCTGTGAGGAACTGAAGATGTGGAAGATTTGCATGAAGTTTATTCTAAGGGTGCTCAGAGAAGATCAGAAAGAAAGACGTTCTCATGACAGCAGAGAGATGGTTGAGTTGATAAATTCAAGTTCCTCACCCTCCCTATAGTCCAGAGCTTGCTGCTTGTGACTTCTGGTTATTTCCCAAGCTCAAGGAAAACTTTATAGCCTGTCATTATGAGACAATTGAGGAGATGAAGGAGGCTGTGATGAAAGTCATTGACACGCTCACACAAAAGGACTTCCATGAGGCATTCCAGAAGTTGTGGGAATTGTACAAGTGCATTGCAGCCGGGGGAGATTACTTTGAAGGGGACTAGAGTTCCATGTGTGTACTATCAATAGAAGTAGCCATACGAAAAATGTCTGGAAACTTATTTAAGGCACCTTGTATACAATTAAAATGTAAGTAATAAATAATTGAACAGTTCTTTTAAACATAATATTCAGATTTATTTACTGCGGACTATTATCCTCATCTTTTTAGTTGTTGTTTTCACAACGTTTCGGCCAACTGTTCCTTTGGCCTTCGTCAGGTTGTTACCGTGGCGGGATAGGAACTCTGAATCTCCTAACTGCATTCTCAGCAATTACTGCCTTCCATAGTTGCTGTCATCTCACCACGTTTTGGCCAACTAATCCTCTGGCCAGCTTTGGGTAAAATTGAAACCGCTATCTTCAGAAAATGCTCACCTGGAAGTGTAGAAATTTAACACCTCTATCCTACCCACAGCCGGCCAGAGGATTAGTTGGCCAGAACATGATGAGACGACAACAACTATGGAAGGCAGTAATTGCTGAGGATGCAGTTAGGAGATTCAGAGTTCCTATCCCGTTGCGGTAACCATCTAATGAAGGCCAGAGGAATAGTTGGCCGAAACGTTGTGAAACAGAAAATAAAAAAGATGAGGTTAATAGTCTGCAATAAATAAAAATTAATAAATAAAACTCATCTAAATAAGCATTTTAATTAATTAAAATATTCAGAATTGTAATGGGAGGCAGGAGGAGTATATAAAAATGAGGGCGAAAATTACTTTGCCTTTGTATATGACTCAAAGAAAATGAAATATTGAACAAAACAAGGAATAAATGAAAGAAATATATTTAAATAAAATGTGTCTTCTTAAATAACCAACAAAAATTGGCCAAAGGTAAGAGGGAATTTTCGTCTGTTCTTTATGTATAGAATTAATGAATACTTATGCATAATGTGACGCAAGCAATTGCGAAGGGTTAGGGTTAGGGTTAGGGTTAAAACTAGTGATGGGACGATTATAATATTTTCCGCTTCTGATAAAATTATTGATTCTGTTCTAAATTCCCGATTCTTCCAGCAAGACAAAGATCTAAAGCACAAGGCTAAAATAACTATGAAATGGTTTAAGGATAATGTGATTAATGTTCTAGCCAGTCACTCAACGTAAATCCCATCGAAAATCTATGAAAAACTTCGAAGTTAAGAGTGCAGAATTGAAGAAAGTTTATGGAGAAGAATGGCTGAAACTACCAACAAGTGCTTGTAAGAAACTAGTAGGCAGTTATGGAAAGCGTTTGGAGACTGTAAAGCAGAACAGAGGATGTACGAGCAAATATTAGTAAATGTATTAAATAAATGGGTAATTTGATTTTTCCTTAATAAATATTTGTCAACTGAGTATATCTTCATTTCTGTTTTATTTTTAGATAATATCTGTTAAAAGATTCAGTGTAAATTTCATTCAAATTGACTTAATATTTTTGGAGGAATACGAAAAAAATTAATGTACCAAATACATTTGCTACTCTCTCTCTCTCTCTCTCTCTCTCTCTCTATATATATATATATATATATATATATATATATATATATATATATATATATATATATATATATATATATTGTTTTAACATTTTCTAATTTTCTGTTTCAGAACCAGCTCCTTTGGGGAGATTCTTGAAAAACTATCTTACAGATGTAAAGTATCTTACAGATGTGAAAACAAGGTGACAAATCAAGGATCTGTTTTTTTTTTATGAAGTAATTCCAATCAAATAACCATTTTTTACTTTCTTTGTACTTTTAATTAAAAAAAAAAAAGGATAATTCCATCACATCTCATGTTGATGGCACATGAAAAATTCATGGGCCATTCAAAGATTAAAGAAAAGAAAAGGAGAGTAGAAAAGGGATTTTAGGTTTACTTTCGGTGGCCTCGTAAATCTCGCTTTCCTTATTTTGTCTTTTAGTAATCTTATTTTATAAGCGGTGTTACTGACAAAGGGGGGAGAACTGCTGTCTTCTGGGCTAGAATCTATCAATCTAACACTTATGATTAGTTTTTGATATGAAATAGTATTTTTCTTTAAGCTTCTTTCATCAAGTGGTTTCATGTTTTTGTTTTTTTTCTGGAGCGATTTTCATAAACAAGTAAAAATAAGAATAGTATATCTCAGGAGTTGTTTATATTTAAGCAAGTAAGACAGGAATTGTTTTCAATGCTCAAAGTAGAAAAAAATAATGCCATATTTCTTGAATACTGTCACTTCCAACTGATCTTTTACTTATGAAATGGTTTTGTTAGTTTCAATCATCTTCTCGCTAAACTAGAATAGAAACCTTCCAGCTTGGACCAAAATGTAATATATGTGATGTTTTGGGCCATAGAGTAGTGAAACGTTCTTCTTGACTGGGGCAGTTTTAATTTTTGTTCCAATCAAAATGCCCTTTTCTAGAGAGCTTGGGATCTCCTACATCAGGGGTCTCCAAACTATGGTCCGCAGGCCAGATTTGGCCCACCAAGGTCTTTAATCTGGCTTGCAGAGCTCTTATGCAAAAGGTAAAATATACAGGAAAAAATTTTTGAACGAATGTGTGAAAAAAGTGTTGTTTTTGGTTTTGTTCAGAAAATGATTCAAAGAATGAGGTTTTGGAGAACCAGTTTCAGTAAAAAGTAACGTTAATAAACAAAACAGTGTAAAACGCGTCCGGGTCATTTTTCTTTATTTTGGCCCTCGTAGCTCTAAAAGTCAGCAATATGGCTCCCTGTGCGAAAACTTTGGAGACCCATGCCCTCTACTTCCTATTTAACTTTGCAAATAAATAAATGAATTTTTTTCCTAAACTCTTTCTTTTCCAAGCAATATGTCTTGCGTTTGTTTGTTTGTTTTTTTACTTTCACACGTGATTTTAATTATTATTTATTTATTTATTTATTTTCTATTTTTTTAAACTTGATAATTTCTTAAATTTAAAGTTTAAATATTGCATGGATAAAATAAAAAGATTTCCCATCGTATGTCAATATTCCAGAAGGATAATTTAATGCATTATCTTATCTCAGTTATTAAACCCATTAACTTCTCTCTTTTATTGAACCAATTAGCTGAACGTGGGCACATTTATTCAGAAATATTTACATCCATTAACTGATCGCTTTTATTGAACCCATTAACTGATATCAATTCGTTTTATATCCAGATTTTATAACCAGAAATATTTCCGGATTGTTGAAAGTCTCTTATTCTGAAACTTTATCGGAATATCCTTACAATCTCTTTAAAGTATTCATCTTTCATATATTATTATAGCTTTCATCCTACAAACTCAAACTCAATATTTCATTCCAAGTAGTCATTTTCCTTTACTTACCATTCGCTTATGTTGTTAAGAACAATTTAATTTACTTTAAACCCTTTTAGAAAATACTTTATTCAACTAGGAATATTTTCAAATAAGTACCACCTTTACGTTCTAAATTTTTTTGATGTTGATTGATTATTCATATTATTTGGATTCTTCAGACTACTGTTCTCATCTTGTTATTTTCACAACGTTTCGGTCGTTATAACATTCGCACTTCTTCAGATATTTCTTGTCAAACTCGGGAACCTTTCCGTCAAACTTGGAAATCTTTCGGTCAAACTCGGTAATCTGCATTGAATTTCAAACGGAACCTTTCATTTAATCCACTGCTATCACTTCATGTGCCAAGACTGGGTAGAAAAAAGGTAGCGTATCCATATCACAGTGGAGAAAGTACTTGGTAAAATTCAATTGTAAAGTTACACTTCTGGAGGTTGAAGGTGCAATCCTCATTGAAGGCGACACTCAAAATACAATTGCGAATTACTTAGGATTTCTGCCCGATCATTGCTGATGGAATAAGAGCAGAGCATGCTGCATCTATGGATTACATAAAGGGCACTGTTCGAAATTCCCGCATTTAACAGAAAGTTTTCTTTGTTTGACAAGATACACTTGAAGATGGTCGGAGGTTACATCGACTGAAAACTGTGAAAATGACACTCAAAATGAACACAGTGGTTCAAAGAATGCAAATAATATGGATGCCATCTTTGTTATCAGGAACAAATTAAAATGAGTATCATCTTTATTGTCAGCAGCAATGCAGCTACTGATAGTAAACATTAACTAGCAGGACCTGTGGAAATTCCACAACATACTCTTTTATATGTAATATATTGATATTGGCATTCTGTGGATGCTTAACGTAAATGGAGATGCCCTGGTATTATTGTAGTTTTTTTGTTAAAACTGCAAAACTATTTATCTAAGCTAGCAGGGGCGCTTGGCATAGCCCGTCATAAAGTATGCTTAAATATGATATTTTAATTCTTGCAGATTTCGTATATATTATTATAGAGTTAATGTTCTATCGATGTTTATATATTATAAAGTTGTGATATAAAATAATTTATATATATCCATATGACTTGGGTGAATCAGCTTGAACCGAAGCCAAAACCAAAACTTATGAAGAAAAAAAATATATATGTATATATATATCTTGGGTTCGTTCAACTATAATAAAAACCGACACTAAAACTTATGAAGAATTCTTAGTAAAATTATTTATAAAACAAATAGATGATTTGAGTGCCATCAGCTATAATCGAAACCGAAACCAAAACTCATGAAGAATTCTTGGTAAAATTATTTATTACAAGAAATGGAAATCCATAACAATTAAACGACGGTCACTCAAAAGAAAAATGATGTAAGCGTGACACACAAAATGAATAACACACACGCTATCGTATTTAATATATAGATTTAAAATTCTCTTGTATTACTATTTAAATAACAGATGAATATTATTATATTTTTGATTCATAAAAAGGTAGAAATAATTCGTAAATCTGTGGAATTTTCTTGTCACATCACCTGGCGTCACACACATTCGTTGTTCTTTGCCCAACAAAATTTATAAACATCGTTTCTGCCAAAAATTAACTTACAAGAGAAAGCTTCTTACAAGAATATGTGTGTGCATATCTCTATGATTATATTGTTACATGTTAGGGAGCCTACATCAGTGGCGATTAAGTTAGCTAGTGCAAATTTTGACAAGGATCACACTGAGCGCATGATACGAACACCCCATAATTTTATTATGCCATATTTCTTCAAACTGAAACATAATTATCAAAGTATACTTACGCAGATAGATAGGAAAAGTCTTTATTAAAGTTTGTGCCTATTTCCATTCTATGGAGGCCAGGCGCGAACGCAGACCCCACAATTTTATCATACCATCCCTATTTAAGTTAAAACATACTTATCAAAGTATTATTATGTACATCTATATCAAAAACACTTGTAAACTTTTTTTAAATTTTTTATTTCCATACTTTGTGGACCAGGCGCGAACGCAGACCCCACAATTTTAATGAATCATCATTATGCCAGATCAAACATACCCATTCCTGTGTCTCGATACATCTTCTATCATTACATTTGATCAGTTTTCTATAATAATCAACCACATTTCTCTTCTATGATTTCCAGTCCTCCAACTCCATTTGCAAAAAAGCAGCCTCAAATCATCACACTTCCACCTACAAATTTTACAGTGTGAATATTATTAGATGGTTTAAATTCTGCGTCTTTTTTACTGCCATACACGAGTGCAAATGTTTCTTCCGAAAAACTCAATCTGTGTTTCATCTTTGTCTCAGAAGTCATTCGACTCACATTGATATTTATAAACAAATTTCAATATTCGTGACCACACACACACACACACACACACACACACACACACACACACACACACACAGACGTTCAGCTTTACATATATATATATATTATTTCGGGTCTCTATCCAATCTTGGCTGATGGAATAAAAGCATGCTATACCTGTTAAGTAAATAAAGGGTTCCGTGAAATTCTGTTCAAATTCCCGAGTTTGACAGAAACGTTCCCGAGTTCGACAAGATACAGCTGAAAAAAGTCGGAAGTTATATCGACTGAAACGTCGTGAAAATGACACTCAAGATGAAAAAGTAGTCCGATGAATCCAAATAACACGATCTGTCAATAATGTAGGAAACCTATAATTTAAGGCGAATGTTACGTTGATGTTTGTCCGTATGCGTCACTCAGTCACTCAGTTCGTTAAGTTAGAAAGTTAAGATTATAGAAATGAATAACTAGCTAAAATAACATTAGTCTCTCTCTCTCTCTCTCTCTCTCTCTCTCTCTCTCCCTCTCTCTCTCTCTCTCTCTCCTGAGTAAATTCTTTCCAAATAAAACCATATATGAAAACTGTAAGCGAACGTCTTCTTGTGTTATTTTCTTCATGAAAACAGCTTTATTTGTCTTACGAATGACGTTCCAAAAGTAATGTCTCCTATTTTTTTTTAGTCCGCTCGAATGGATCAGAGAGGGTTGCAAATTGTATTGTTACGATGACTAAATTTATGCATTCATGATCTGAAAGGTTCATCTCTCTGTTGCAGATATTGTCACTGTGAGACGATAAGAAAGCAACTCTATCATAGGCGTACGTCAGAAGCGGAGATATATCATTGAATTCCTGGCAGAAGTGCGTTGAGAATGGTGGTGACTATGTAGAAAAATAAATTTTGCAGCACAAAAGGTCGCTCGTTTTAATAGTACCAGTCTTGTTATCGTAGCCTTTCAACTTTTTTGAATGAAAAAAAAAATAGGAGGCTTTACTTTTGGCACGACCTTCGCGGCTAAAAAGACGAGACAAATGAAGGCCACGCATAAAACGTAGTGTAAGACGAGGCGATGAAACACCGCACACGTATGAACATAATCCGCCTTTATGTATAGAGACTTTTATTTTGTTTATTGAAAATGTTATAGTATGTTATGTGTATATCTGAAATTGTTTTTCTATATCTCTCCATGTGTATTTGTCTATACCAGAGTGCACGTGTATTCAAGAGCGTCTATGCATGTATTTTAAAGTATATCGGAACGTGTGTGTGTGTGTGTGTGTGTGCGTGTGTGTGGTGAAAGTGGATATTTCAGTGTGTGAGCATGCACACACATATTCACTAGTATGTGTATGTGCGTATCTATTCTTGTTTTCCTGGAGATGACAATCTGTATCCCATTAAGAAAAAGGAAGGCCTCCCCAGGGGAGCCTATAAATCCATAACCAAATCTTCCCAAGTCGGGAACGTCACCGCTTGAACAGGAAAGAAAACGGCACCAATCCTTAGAGTTTTCTTTCTTACAAAATTATTAATTCCTTAAGTAAAAAAAATGTAAAGAAAAAATAAAATAAAAATAAAAATAAACAAATAAGATAAAATCTAAAAAAAATAAAAAATAGGATAGATTTTTTTATAACTCAAATTAGTGAAAACTCAGGAGAAAAGATTAAAAAAATGAGGATTTTTTTTCAGTATTTTTATACAGATTAAAGAACCATATTTTTTTTAATATTGCTTTTAACAAGTGTTATGTTGTGGTCGGGTACCAAAACGACGAACATGTTGGATAGTGGGGGTTTATGTATTATCTGTATATTTTTTACTAGTTAAGCATACCTGTATATTTTATCACGACTGTATATACGTATTTGTTAGGACCCAAAACCGTTGCGTGTGTTTTGAGTGTGGACGTGGCCATAAAATGTCTGTGACTATTCACTATTTGAACCATATGTGGCCTTATATATATATATATATATATATATATATATATATATATATATATATATATATATAAATATATATATATATATATAAATATATATATATATATATTTAAATAAGGGAGTAGTTGGAATTTCTTGACCCATTCTATATAAATATATATATATATATATATATATATATATATATATATATAAAATAAAAATAAAATAAAAATTAAATTAAATTTACCAAAATAATCCAAGATGGTAAAATTAAAGTATATTATAAATATTAAAGAATTAATATTTATAATATTATCTCAGCCAGATGTAAAAGCTCGATAAAACCAAATAGGAAATAGAGCTTATAATATGAACAAACAGTTAATAAAATATGTTAAAAAACACTTTGAAATGAGTTAAAAACATATTTAATCTGAAATCAGATTAAATATGTGTTTAACTCATTTCAAAGTGTTTTTAACATATTTTATTAACTGTTTGTTCATATATATATATATATATATATATATATATATATATGTGTGTGTGTGTGTGTGTGTGTGTGTGTGTGTGTGTGTGTGTGTGTATGTGTGTGTGTGTGTGTGTGTGTGTGTGTGTAACAAGTCTATTTTACAGCCCGTGATTAGTTTCGTTTTGTGTCAACAGAATTACACATAACATGTACATTTGACGACATACCTGCTTTCTACTGTCGGCCCGACTGCCCCTGTCTTTTTGGGCCTACCTGGGATTTCATCCGTCCTTGGTGGAGCTGGAAATCTGTTGTAACAAGACGTTTCAACGACCCAAGACGAATTATTCATTTTATACATATTTTATTTCACTCCCAGGCATTACGTCCATCAAAGGAGTGATCGACGATCTTGGCTTGTGGTGGTTTTTATATATTTCCATTCTGAGACCCCCCCCCTCGTGAGGAGATTCCCTGTTAGATCATCTTCTTTCTTCGGCGTCTTCATTCCAACTCAATAATGCTCCAGAAAACTGGAATGCATGATAGATGACAGCTCAATCTCCAGTCAGCTGTTCATATATCTTCTGGTGCACACTTGACCAGTCATCGAATTTGACATGTTTTGATAACCTGTCAAAACATGGCGATTCCAATCTTTGTTATTTCCAAACAACTTTAGATAAATTGATAGATATATAGATATATAGATTGATAGCTAGCTAGATAGGTACATAGATAGATACACCGATAATTAGATGAATAGATAGATAAACTTGTAAGAGATAATTTACTCTTCTGCTCGGCCAACAATATAGCACTGGTATATTCCATATGGCATCATGATGAGAACGATTCCATTATTTTCCACGATTTCAATAGAATTACTGATTCTGTTCTAAATTCTCAATTCTAATACAATTACCGATTCCAATTCCTATTCTAAAATCGTCTGATTGCAAAAAGTAGACTTTCACTGAGTGGTGAAGGGGCCCGGTGAGAAGAGTCCTCATCTACTTTTTAAAATGTAATATAATTTTCTTTTTAATTTGACAAACTTCTTTATGTTTTATCTTTATGTATTGTATGCAATATTTTGATAAACTCATTGAGATTTTTATCTATATTTTTCTCTTTGGCCATTGTGTCCTATTTATCTACTCGTGCCATTTTTACTTGTGCCATTTTTACTTGTGCCATTTTACTTAATATTTATCCTTTTATCATTAGTATCAGCAATGGAGATTTTGGAATCGGAAATTAAGCTAAAATGTTTTCCGATTCTGATGCCGATACTCCAAAATGTTTTTAATTTTTTTATTGCAACAGCTGCTTACCATTGATTTCTGACTGGCAACGACCACTAGAATTTGGGTGGCAATAAACCTACCCAAGGTCCCAGCACTCTTTTCACTCATCCGGTGAAGGGTTGACTAGTAATCTCCCACCCCAGTTCTTCCATCCTTCTTGAGCCTTTACGGCTATTTCGTATGGTATCAGTCGAGGTTGATGTCTTTATTGTCATTATTATTTTTATTATTATTATTATTATTATTGTTGTTGTTGTTGTTGTTGTTGTTGTTGTTGTCGTCACCATTATTAATAAATAGACACTTTTTATGCCAGGGTCATCATATTAAAGAATCACCAAAGCTTATATCTCTCTTTCCATTTAACACGACTTTTCCAGAGTCAGACAGTTTCTGATAGTTAACAAGCTCACTATCGGTCTTGTGGGTCAACTGTCTCCAAATTACACTCTGCGTGGTCTTATTCTAATCAATTACTTTCAAGTTTTCCTTGATGTGTTAAACTTCCTGCGATTCAAGACATCCATGCTTCTAAAACGGTTTATTTGGGAGGATACACTGTATTTATGGAGGATGTAACCTCCATATTATTATAATCAGTTCATCCTTAAGATAACCCTTATTTTGTGCAAATGTAGTGCTTTCAGCAAATCGTCCGGCCTAATGTGTTGGGTTTGGTCAGATTTCACATTGCATATCAATCTACTCATGGAGCTATGATTGTGTTGTAGTAGGGCAAGAGAGGTCTGGGCAAGAGAGGTCTGGGTAAGAGCCCAACATTCAATGTCATACAACATATATCCCCGATGTCCAAATAATATTAAGACTTCCTTTTCCATCATTTTAATTACAACACTGACATTATCAAAGTCTGTATTGACACATGGAGAGGAAGGGAGAGGACAAGCAATCGATCATGTTTCCTTAGATCTCCCAAACAGATAATTATCAATGTAATAAGCTTGTAATAACTAATTGAGAGTAACCTCCCTTATTTGTGATTACCTCCCCTTTGGACAACTCTTCTGTTGGTACGAGCAGTATCAAAGCCTCTATCAAAGAAAAGCAAATGAATAATTACAAATGGTAATATTATTTGTATTAAGTCACTCCTTTAGTTTTGATTAGCCCCTTCTGTAAATACTAACACTATCGAATTCTCTACCAACATATGTAACAGTATTCCTAACAAAATCAAGCTTACTCAAGTCTAATGATGTCCTGTTTTTATTATTAAACTGTTACATGATTATCTTTCATGATAAATACAAACAATTTTGAAAGATTCTAAATAGATTGTTATTATTTTGGAATCAAGTAAGGCGATACCTATAACAGGCCTTGCAAACTATCCATTTTATGTCCACGATTGTTTAGCGAACATCCTGTAACTTTAATTACCATGAAATAGGTATTGCGGAGAATTCTGTCAAGAAAGTGTTAGTAATATCTAGTAAGTTAATCAATATCTATATTAGATCTTTGATTTGTGAGCAAGATTGTTGGAAATTCATGATTAAAACTTGGTGGCCAAGTCAGTCATCATCTGAAGTTGATTTGTGTCGAATATGGTTGGATTACAGGAAGAATTGTGACAGTGGCTAAATGGTTAATGACACGGACTGAAAACATGGGTGTGTTAGGTATGAATCCAGTTTGTTCCACAGAAACGCTTTCATCAAACCCATAGTTGACCTTGTGTCTCACCATCTGGAGGGGAGGTAAATAAAATTACAAAAAGGATTCTGAATTTTATTAACGATTCTAGGGGTGTTATTTTCGGTCAATGTGGATGATTAATCCTGCATATATGAAAGACATTCCAAAAGTAATGCCTCCTATTTTTTCTATTTCTCCTGAATGAATCAGAGAGGATTACAAATTGCATTGTTACGATAACTAAATTTATGCGTTCATGCCTTGAAAGTTTCATCTCTTTGTTGCAGATATTAACGGTGTGATACTCTAAAAAAGCTACCCCTGTTATGGACATGTGTCAGAGACAGAGATGCGTCATTGTACTCCTGGCAAAAGTGCATTGAGAATAGAAGTGTATATGTAGAGAAATACATTTTGGAGCACAAAAGGTCGCTTGTTTTAATGCTACCACTTCTTAATAGCTCTTCAACTTTGTGAGTTGAAAACAAAAAAATAGGAGACTTTATTTTTGAAAAAAACCCTCGGATGAAGATTTGCTAGAAGAATGAAAATTTGACATTCTGTTCCTATTTACAATGTCTCCCCACGGGACAGACAGAGTTAGACACCAGGGTCGTTTATTAATGTGGAGAAAAGGAACAAAAATTAAAATTTTCTCAGTCGTGAAGGATTTCTCCTTCACTGACAGAGAACAAAAAATTGAAGTGCAGCATCTGAAGAACAGATACTACACTTTGATCTTGACCAGGTATTTATTTGCTCCCCCACCGAGCAAATTAGGCACAAGGCCGATTTTTAATGTGAGGAATGAAGGGGAAATGGGAACCAACTCCCCGGGGAGTAGGGGAGCTGGATAGTGACAATTGGTATGAAGGGTTGCCCCTACATTGACCAAGGTCTTATATGTGGGGTTGCCCCCACATAGGGTCTTTGCTTGCAGTATCTGCCGGAACAGATGGTATTTATTTGCTCCCCCACCGAGCAAATTAGGCACAAGGCCAATTTTTAATGTGAGGTTGAAGGGAGGGGGAAAGGAAAAAGGGGACCAGCTCCCGAGAGGTGGGAAATGGGAGCTGGTTAAAGGTCAGGTATGTGGGGTTGCCCCCAGATCTGGTCTTTGCTTGCAGTATCTGTCGGAACAGATTCTACACTTTGATCTTGGCTCGAAGGCCATTCTTGACATTCTGTTTCTGATTATTTTAGATGAATATTGATAATTCGTATTATTTGTTTTTGTTAACAATCAAGATGAGAACGATAACACGAATAAAAATTGCGAATTTTATACAAATTTTATTTTCACTGTATGGTTAAAACAATCAAGTGTTAACTGTACGACACTTCCAAGTAACAATTTCCAGTCTTAAATTCGACACACTACTGTCAAAAACTCGTTACTCCTACACTCGACGCTCTGCTGTCAAAAACTCCAAAATTCGACACTCTGCTGCCAAAACCTCTCAACTTCAAAACAAAAGCGCTTCTGACAAGATTTGCTACTATATCGTCCAAATCAAAAATCAACCCAGCCTCAGGCCTTTTATTTCAAATCGGAAGCATCTCATTTGCATATTAAATGACAATATCGCAAACATATAAAGAGAAAAGGCGGTCATGTTCTTTTCTTTTTTCTTCATTCTTTTTTACTGTACGGGACCCTATGCGCTGCACAAAAACAGGTTTGTACCAATTTTTAAGGCGTTTAATCACAGGAGAGTAATTTATCTTGCCTTTGGTAACATTTCAAACCCCACACTGCTAAACCAACTTTACACGTTTCTTGCAAATGATGGATTAGATTCTGTGTCCTCACAGACTTCCATTTCCGTCATTTTAGCTACAACACTCTGTTCGCTTTTAACGATGAATAAAGACCAAATGTCATGTCATTATAATTATCCAACGAAGCAACGGTGATTCCAATATATTATCGACCATAAATAATCGAAACGGTTGGAGACAATAGTAACTTATTGAACGTTTATATTTATTTATTTATTTATTTTGTTTGTTAGGCCTATGCATACATATGTTTTCCCACGTGACCTCAAGCATATGGGTGTGGTCTATTTACCAATTAAATATCTTTTTTTAAGTAGACACGTTAGGGTTTCTCTCAACTGGGAATAATTAATCCTTCGCTTAAAGGCTTTGTATCTAACTACTCTCAAGTAGAGCCCAAGTGGCTTAGTTCAATATGGAGATTGCTTGCAATTTTTATATATCTTGTGGTGTGTCCACCTTACAGATAATAATGAACTATTCCACTTATAAAGACAGGGAGAAGACTAGGTCTCTTGGCTTTAGCACACAGGTTATGCACAAGTCATACAAATTTGGTAATTGAACTGACATATATACCCACACTCTTTATTTGTTGTACAGGATGTCCAAAAAGTCACTGAAGTGTTTTGAACTTTAATAATTTCTTTATTTTTTATGATATCTTTCTGTAATTTTAACACAATCTGACTAAGACATTAGGAAATTTTGAAATAAATGCAAAATTCAAAGAATTTTTATTTATGAAAACTAATGTCGTTTAAATGTTGTTCATTTTCAGCTTCGCATATTTGTGGTCTTTGCAAAACATTATTCATAAAATATTGCAGAATCTCTGGATTGCGATTTAACTCTCTTATTTCGTCCCTGATGTTTTCCTTCAATTCTTGCGAGGTTTGGGGTTTGTTTAGCATAGACTCTTTCTTTAAGATATCCCCACAAGAAAAAGTCGGGGCTAGTCAAGTCTGCGGAACATGGTGGCCATTTGGCATTGCCATTCACAACTTGCACACTAGACTTATCCATAATTAATTTCCGAAATATTATCTGTAACATATCTGAAATAGAGAAAAAAAAACATTAATGGTAAAATGGCAAAGATTATCAACCCTTTAATGACGTTTTGGACGCCTATATTTACTTTTCTGTTTAATATATTTTGTTTCCACTAAATATCAAGTTGTATCTTTCTTCCAGACTCTTATAAGACCACAACATAAAGTATTTCGAGGTAAGACTTCTTTATCAAATGGTAGATGTTTAAAGTCTCCTGAAACTCGTGTAGACTTAAGCGCTCATAATATTTATTTATTTGATCAGTAAGGCATGGAACTGAACTGATGCTACCAGATCAGGCTGTCTGAAGATATTGGCTTCCTGCCCTAAAATGAACCAAGCTCTGGTGTTATTGTTTTTTTCCTTTCCCTTTGCAAAATCAATCATGTTCAGCAAAGCCAAAAACAGAAATAAAAATTGTCCTCTACAAAACAACCAAACCAAACACCATGAATAAATATTTGAAAGCATAAAGAACTTGAAGCATTAATCCTTTTCCAAAATTACAAGACTCTGCATTAAGTAACCCGAAAACAGTTCATATGTGGGACCACAACAATATATAATCATTTGGTTATTATAACAAAGAATTAAAGTTTAAGCTGAAATTTTGAAAATAGTCAGAAAGAATTCTCAAGTAGACAGGTGAGGACAGAAGAAGTCAGAAAAGAAGTAAAAATGAGGAAGAAGCCACTGTCAACCTATTGCTTCTGTACTTGTTAATTATCTATTTCAGGTATATATATAATATATATATATATATATATATATATATATATATATATATTGTAATAAAGTCGGTCAACTTAGTTCATACGGGCAGATCGTCATATAATGATTAGGTCACTCTGACTGACGTTAATAGCACTTAATAAGAATAAATGTTTAATTTCAACTGTATCTCTCACGGTTGACAGTAGCCGAATGGTTCGCGTAATTGCTAATGAAGCCAGACATGAATTCTGTTGCCAAGGTTCGAATCTCTCGACTGGCGTTAATCATGACACCCTGCACTGGTGATTCCCGAAAGGATGAAACACTAGTGTCTCTAGGTATTTAATAATTATCATATTAAATAATAATGTCAGTCCCTTTATGAAACTCGTTTCTTATCGTTGAGCAATTTCAGTTGTAATAAAGTCGGTCAACTTAGCTCATATATGCAGATCATCATATCATGATTAGATCACTCTGACTGACATTAAAAGCATTTAATAAGAATAAATGTTTAATTTCAAGTTAATTGTGAAACCCTGCACTGATGATTCCCGAAAGGATGAAACATTAGTGTCTGTAAGTATTTAATAATTATTATAATAAATAATAATACTAATAATATATATATATATATATATATATATATATATATATATATATATATATATATATATATATATATACTATCTTATTCAATAATTGTCATCAGATATATATAGGTGAAACTCAACGTAAACTAAAGAGAAAGGTTGACGAACATAAAGGAGATATAAAAAATGCACTTTTCTCTAATCTCTGCAACCTAATCATTTTTTACTTTTGAACAAGCCAGACTGATTAAATTTATTTTGAATAAATATTTGTGAAGATTTCTCGAATCAGCACTTATCATAAACTCTAACACAATCAAAGAATAAAATGACTTCTACAATTTATCTCCTTTAATCGGCAAACTCATGCTGACAAGATAAAACTTGAATTTAGATCCAGGTTAAATGCTTTACACTACATTCCCAACTGGACTCTGTATATAATGTCAACGTGAAAAAGCAGTCTCTTTGAACCTCTTACTTCTGTACTTTCTATTAATACAGTTTCTTGCTAATTGCCTTTTGTCCGTATAATGTCGATAATAATGATAATAATAATAAAAGATTAAAAGAAATCGGAATCAACAGGAAAGCTGAGACTATGCAACGAACAGTAATGCTAACAACAGCTGAAATCTTAAGAAAAACCCTCGAGTGCAGAAACTAATCCACATAAGTGACAAATGCTAACCGGATATATAAAAACTGCAACAGAAAGGAAACAAAAAGACACAACCAAAAGAAAGAGAACCGCAAAATTGTAAATTGCTATCCACCACACACCCCAAAAAGGGGTGGGAAAAAAACCTGTGGAGTCAGCACGACTAGCATTGCACCAAATAGAAGAAGGGTCAAGGAGGATCGAAAGTGAGAGAAGAAAATGCACTGACCTGGCCTCCACTGGATGAGTGCAAAAAGGACTGGGTCCTTGGGAAGGGTAATTGTTATCCGAATTTCAGTGACGACTAATGGTCACTGCAAACGAGAAATCAATGGCAAAGGTTATCAAAAGAGGCGGAAAGTACTGGAAATCTGGCGAGACTTGTTATCACTCGGATTCAGGGAAACACCAAAGAGTGTTCTCAAAGAGAAATCTTTGATGATGGCTTATGTGAAAACTCCTAGTGAGCAGTAATAATAATAATAATAATAGTAATCTCGAACGCACAGACACGTGGTAAAAACATAAGCCGGCAACAGTACTTGAAAATGAGAATCACAAAGTCCTACAGGACATGGACATACAAACCCATCCAAGCAAGAAGACCGGATGTCGTAATAATTAACAAGAAAGAAAAATCCTGTCAAATCTTAGACGTTGCTGTTCCAGCTGACCACAGGGTGAATATCAAAGAAAAGGAGAAACGGAGCAAATACACAGAGCTAGCCAGAGAGCTGAAAAGGATATGGAAGATGAAGAAAATCAAAATAATACCTATAATAGTAGGAGCACTAGGAACAATCCCCAAAAACTTTGAAAAAAGAATGGGAGAAATTGGAATCAGAGGAATGACTGGAAAAATACAACGAACAACAGTCATGAAAACAGCTGAAATATTAAGAAAAACCTTGAATGTTGAAACTAACACACAAGAGCAACAAGTGCGGGCCAGCCAAACTGCTGCAGAGGCAAAACATGAAGCGCTACATGGAACCAAAAACACTGAAACCGCATAGTTATAAGTTCTCTAACCCAACCCTACTCCCTTTGCCACATCACTGTGCCCCCCCCCAAAGAGCGAGACCAAGCAGAGCAAAGGAGTAAGGAAAGAATAATGAACTGATCAGACCTCAGCCGAATAAGTGCGAAGAGAACTGGGACCTTGGGGTGGCTTATTGCCGCTCAATTCCCAGCAAAGACCAATAGCTACTACCAACGAGAAATCAATGGCAAGCAGCTGTTGCGATAATGCAAATTTATTTGCAAATGTTATCGAAAAAGGTGGAGAGTACTGGAAACCTGGGGAGATTTGTTGTCACTCAGCTTCCAGGGAACACCACAGGCTGTTTTCGGGGAAAAATCTCTGAAGACCTGTGTGAGCCAATAATAATAATAATAATAATAATAATAATAATAATAATAATAATATCCATTATAGCCGTTCTAATCATGCCACATTTTTTAATTTCGAGCAATTCGTGTGAAAAGATATAAAATAAATAAAAACTCCTCACACCACATACACATTACACACATTCAATTCTAAAGACCATATTCCAGGAACAAAACCACTTTTTTTCTCGTCGCATGCACATCATTTCCAAGTAATGCACTTGTGTTTTTTAATTTGATTTCTTCAAATCAATCATCCTGAATAAATCTTTTAATGAAGACGAAACGTTGATGAATTTAAACTAATTTAGGTTTTCACTTTTTTATATATCACATGAAATTACATATATATAAGGACAATGAGTTTGCTTTATTTTTAATTATTTCATTTGGGGGAGTGAGAATTATAAAACATCTATTCATAAATACCGAAAGCGTGCTAAATAAATGAATGAATAAATGACCATGGTTTCATGAGAAAAAAAGCTTAAAACATAGGTGTCTGTTTTCCTATGGGAATTGACCTGTGATCTTTTTTTTTTTTTACATAGGTATCACCACTTATCAAGGCAAAGAGGTCACACGAGGATAAGGGTTAAAGAGTGTACAGTAGAAATTGGACAATATAGTAACCGTTAGTAATGGAGATTCGGTAAATTTGTTAACTTACATGGAACGCCTCATCAAATCTTGTTTACGTTAGACTTGATGACAACCATATTGTAGTCAGCTGGAAAGCAGAAAAAGGAAGACAATTCCATAGACGTGCAGTTCTAAGAAAGAAGCTTTGCTCATGGAATCTACGCTTAGGTTTAGGCACAGATCTAAAAATTGGCGAAGGAGTTTGCTAGAGTTTTCAAAGGTCAAATTGTTGAACTTTGACGCCTTAACAGCCAAATCTCTGGCCGAAAACTGATTAAAAAGATTTTCCCAAATCTTAATACCTCTTTTGTTCTGTCTTCAGACCGGGCTCTTTTTTTAACAAGGGACACACGCTTTAAGAGCACCGGTGCCTCATGCCTCGTTCTCATTCATCTCTGTGCGAGTTTTTTCTTATATAGTTTTCTTTCTTATTTCTTCCCTTCCTGATCTTTCTTTAATGGAAAACTTAGCCGTTTAGGCATTCCAAAAAAAAAAAAAAAGAAAAGAAAAAATGTCATATCGCTATCCTTCAAGAACTCCGTGTTCCCACGCGATCTCGCCCCAGTGTCGTTTTGCGATTCTGTCCTTCCTCCCTTTTAACCGCGGAATTTGAAACAATACGCGCGGACTTTACTCAACTCCATGAACTGGGCTTTCCCCATTTAAGCCATGAGGTACGTTCAGAACATCTTATTATTCCTTTACCTGGCTATTCCTTCTATGAAGAACTCGAAACCCTATTTCGGTTTATTTAATCTAGTGTGTGACTTCTATATTTAATTTGTAGAAATTCTTATTTATTCTTTCCTTCGCGCGCACAGAACTTATATCTTTTCTCAGACTTCTATTATTTTTATTTCATGGGCGCTTGGGTAGTTTATGCGCCGCACTAGAATAACAACCTTTGTAAAAAGGAGACATAACCGCTCCATACTTTCACCTAACGATTTAATAAAAAAGAAAAAGAAAAGACATTTTCTAACCACTCCATACTTTCACCTAACGATTTAATAATAATAAAAAATAAAAAAAAGAAAGGACATTTTTTAGCCGCTCCAGACTTTCACCTAACAATTTAATGGAGAAAAGACACTTTTCCAACTGTTACGGACTTTTACCTAACAGTTGATTGAAAAAGATAAGATATCCCAGAATCTGTTAATTTGGATGCCTGTCCAAAACATAATTATTTTCATGTATTATTTCCTTTTGTTTAATTGTTTTCTCCTTTTAACTATTTGTTTTGTTTTTGTTTCAGATTTTTTTACCTAATTAATAAAGCGTTTTCAAAGTTGTTTTCGTTATGTTAATTTGAGTTTATCTGTCTGCCCAACACACGCTTTCTAAAGTTTGACTGCTAGACGGTATTGTAGGTACCTGAAAGCAAGATTCTGAGGAATAACTGCCGCGAGTTCCAGAACACCTCTTATGGCAAATCTCGAGTGTATAGACTGAAAATTCTAAGAATAATTTAGTATGGAAATATACACACACACAGACAGACAATTTCACTTTTATAGATATATAGATATATAGATATATATGTACACACACACACACACACACACATATATATATATATATATATATATATATATATATAAGTGAAAATGTCTATGTGTGTGTGTCTGTCTGTACACACACAGACATTTTCACTTTTATAGATATATAGATTTGAAAAAAAAAACAACATTGAAAAGAAAATTGTGGATTTTTGCGTATTATTTGAAGTCTGAAAACGAAAACGGAAAAGATAGTCAAACGTGTATTGCTAGGGACTTTAAAGCTAGATTATTTAATATTTGTCACGTTTTAATATGTTTAAACTGTGTAGTTTGGTACTCACACTACCACGTGGATGAGAAAACAAGGTTTCGACCGTTTTCTTGTATCTGGTTTTGATCGTATAGGAGATTGTTTTTTTTCTGTCCATTCTTTGTGTAAAAGACATCCATGTTGCAGCATGTAAAGTTATCATCTCCACTCTGCAAATGGAACAAATGGTTCCTTATTGTCTTGGAAGTTTGTATCACTTATTTGGATTTATGTTTCGGCGCCATTTTTTTGTGGCACAAAATTTTATGTACAAGTCTATAACATGCTTTTCATGTCTAGTCTGCAGCATCTAGAAAACAATTTAGAAAACCTTTTATGTTAGCCATTTAATTGGTGATAGGTGTATTGATTAATATAAGGCGAGTAGACACTAGCCTGGGTACCTGGCGTTGCCCGGGTGTTTGGAGACGTGTGTTGAGCAAAAAAAAAGTGGTAGTAGGCAGGCAGGCTTGAACCTGTGACGCAAAGGCGGAAAAGAAAGTGAAAGAAAATCTGACGTCTTACCCCTGCTCTATGACGCGACCGGAAGTTTGGAATGTTAAATTTAGGCAAAGTCAATCCAACCGATACGATGACTTGCAAAGATGGCTCGCAAAAAATTGAACCCTTCTTGTAGAAAACTGCCCAGTTGAGGGTGAAGGAATTAATATTTTTAGTCAATTTTTCGATATTTGCCGTCCGAAGGGTCGAGCTTCAAAACGATATCAATCTCGTGAAAATCCGTCGCCTCTGTCGAAAGTTTTAGGCAGACATACATACATACATACATACATACATACATACATACATACATACATACATCTATATATATAAAAGCGAAAATGTGTGTTCGCCTTTTGTGTATATGTCAAGAAAGGCTTTTTTCCAAGAAGCGGTCGGTCGGTTCACAACTTCTTGAAACTTTTTATATCACATATAAATCATAATATCTATAAGTTAACAACGGAGGTCGCCTGTCTATTTAATTTGCTCGACTTTGAAAAGATAAATATTCAACATTTTTCGCTCGCCGCATGTGGATAAGGCTTTTTCGTATAATAAAAGCGACACTAATTCTGGTGGTATTTTTCCGGTCGCGATCGCCGGAAATGTCCGAAAGCAATCAGATTTGATCAATGTGGAAATATTTTCCTTATATCAGACAATTGCTATTCAATTTGGACAACCCCCTTTTTATGGGGAGCTGGCCCCCTCCCAACATTTTGGGAAAACATCTTGGGAAAATAAAAATAAAAAAAGCGTTCCCGCAGTAAATGAAATACTACCCCGCAGTCAAAGTTGACCTCATTAAATTAAATGTGCACCTGCCAATTCTAAATAGTTAAATAAATTCAAATGTGTTTCCGTTAGTATTTCGCGGTGGCCCAATGGTTAACGTCGATCGTTTTGTTTTCACACTTTAATTTTTAACTTTGCCTCAAGGGTTCGGGTTCGATCCTCATACTTACCTACCAACTTTTTTTTATTTTACCCCCCCCCCTCCCGGAGTTTTGATTTACCCAAAATCACACACACCTCCAAACACCCGGGTAACGCTGGGTAACTCCCGCTAGTCTATATATAGAAAAGCAAAAATGTGTGTGTGTGTGTGTGTGTGTGTGTGTATGTCTCGCAAAACCTTTCGACACGGGCCACGGATTTTTGCCAGATAGGTATCATTTTAAAGCTCCAACCTTCGCCCGACAGATAGCGAAAAATTGGCCAAAAACATTAATTCCTTCACCCTAAACTGGGCCCTTTTCTACAAGGGTGTCGAAAAAAATCATTCCTTCATTTTCTCTCCTCCTGTCAATGACGTCATGTTTGACCTAGAAAACGTTGACGTTAGTTTAAACCCCCTGCAAGTGTTTTTAAAAGGTTAATTTTATCCGTTCTCAATTGTGTGTCTCTTTGGCGTAGAGGTAACGTGTCAGGCATTTTTTTTCCGCCTTAGCCTTGATGCTTCAGGTTTGAGCCTGTCTTCCTACCTAAACCTTTTTTCCTCTTTTACACATTCTTTTTCCATTTTTTTTTAACATCGTGTTTTTTTTATAATATTAAAACAGGGTCACCCTCTCCTACATACACACCTCCAAACACCCGGGCAACGTCGGGTACCTCCAGCTAGTACATACATAAATTAAAACAGACAGATGGGTTGAAAAAAGAGGATTTATAACTCAGAGGGAGGGTCGTCACTCATACTCTTTTACTGAAATTAGTAATCAAAATGAAAACGGAAGATCAGATAAAATATAAAAATTGCTGAATTCGAGTAAAACTTTTTTTTTTGTAGAACATATATCAATAATTGAACAAAATCACATATGAAGCAGATTTTTATGTGTGATTTTGTTTACAGAGCTATACCGGTCAACAAAATAAGGGAAAGTCTTACCTTACTTTATTTGATATATAAGATATTGCTGATGTCTATTATATTTAAACAAAGTTGCATAATATATATTAAATTAATTAGCATCTGTATCCGATCTTTGATTGGAAGAAGAAAGTGTTTATTGATGGAGATCGTCTGGAATGAGAGCAACGAAGCGATTTATTTGATTGGATGAAAAATAATTATTATGGGGGTGGTAGAGAAATGGCCGGCCATATTTATTTACATTTATAAATTATTTCTGAATAATTAATTTTGTTGTTAATCTTTTTAGCGGAAATCACTCCAAACAAGCCATGAAGCCACTTGATGTAAGGAGCTAAAAAATTATTCAAGTTCAAAAGTGATAAGTGTTTGATACAAACATACCGACCCATAAAACTGCAATTAGAAATATTGCACATAGAATGTGAGGACTAAAGGAAAAAAATAAGGGAAACAAGAGTTACGAACTGTTAAAAGTAAACTCAAGGTCTTATTTTAATTATTATTTCAATTGTAATTTTTTTAAACTAATTTTGCTTTGCCTTGCTTTCGAAAGTTCCTGCCAAAATGCCAATGTGAACTACGCAATTGTCTATGTTAATTTAAAATCTTATCAAATCTATAATGTATATGCCAGCCAGGCGCAATAAACATATGACGGCGAATCAGAAATTCGATGACAGATATGTCACAAATTATACAAGTCATTACGCAGTTTTAAATGCCATCTAAGGATCCATGTCAGTGCTGACATTTCTAAAGGTCCTTTGCCACCTATGTTCGCTGAACTTGGCCGAGTGAAGCGTGAAATGTGGGGGTTTACTTTGGGATATTTGCCTGACTGAAGGTTAATTTACTAGCCAAGGTTAAGTAATTGAAGCATAGTCGTACTTGATGGCATTACTCTGGACGTCATGTACGATATCAAGTGACAGCCACCACACACACACACACACACACACACACACACACACACACACACACACACACACACACATATATATATATATATATATATATAAAGAGAGAGAGACAGAAAGAGAGATGGATAGATAGATAGATAGATAGGTAGATGTAGATAGTAAAAGTGAACGATAATACACACACATACATACACATATCTCGAGAGAAATAGATAACATATATATAATACATATATAATACATATATATATATATATATATATATATATATATATATATATATATATATATCATACGTGTATATATAGCCATGGTCAAAATGTAGATAATAGTTTAAACCTACGCATTTAAAGATTAAGAATTGTACAGTGAAGAGTTGAGAGCAAATGTAAAATATTTAACAGTTGAGTGTAATATTTATTTGTTTTATAGCTTCTTTCAAGAGTTTTAGCTGAGTTTCATACTAAATTCATTTCAATATTCAAAATGAATCATTGTCGTACTGTTACATGATAAGGGCTGTCCCCTTTTTATGTAAGTATAAAAATGGAGAATTTAGTTTAAAATGAAAATGAAATGGCATAGGCGAAATTCGAACCTCGTAATCTGGGTTTAGAAATAGATTACGTGTGAGAATTTAAAAATGTAAAACAAACATTTGTTTAGAAATAGATAAATATTTCAAGGAAAGAATGTTAACTATCAAGTTTGTTATGAAATTTTTAATTGAAAGAATGCAGCTTATAATATAATGTTTTTAACATATTGAATATAGGTTAAAATTCCTTTTGTAGAAATAGGAAAAGTTTTGGACACGTATGTCCAGGACACGTGGAAGAATGCACATGTTTTAACATGTGTATGACGTCACGGAAAATAGAAAGTTCGAGGGATAGAGAAAAACTTTAGAGTTAGACAGTCAGTGAGAAAACTCAGAGAGATTCAGACGTCTGGAAGCGAGACGTCACTTCAAGAAAAAATGTGAAACTTTGAACTCTTGATGATGGAATCACGGCCGTGTGAAGAATAAACCATCAAGTGTTTTTTGTAAAGCTCGTCTTGTGTCTTATGATTTTTACCAAAAAGGTAAAGTCCAATTGTATTATATATTTGTGTTATATGTCTTTACATACACGTCTCAACATCATCATGTCCGAACAGTCTGAACAATATCCCTTCACTCAAAGAGCTTTCTTCTTCTTCCATTCTACACAATAATGAAGGAACCTTTAAAATATAAGAATCTCTCCTAACAAGACAAACTCTCTTACAACAAAATCTCTCTCTTGAACTCTCTCTGAGTCTTACAACATCCCTCACTGTAATAAGACTCTTTCTAAGACTCTTTTAATGAAACCCTTATGCAACATATACATATTTTGGTGTACGTGACTAGTCCACTCATGCAAGGGTGGTTTAAAAAAAAGAAACCGAACCTGGGGTCGATACCACGAAAAAAAAACACGTTTTAAAAGGGTCCAACATAATTTAAAAAATAAATAAATAAATAAATAATACCACGGAAAAAAAAATTACAAGATCACAAAATGCGAAAAAGAAAAAGAAACACAACGTTTTAAAAGGGTCCAAGGTAATTAAAATAAATAAATAAATAATACCACGGGAAAAAAAAGAAAATTACACGATCACAGAAATGCGAAAAAAAAATTTAAAAAAATTGAACACATACGCACACAGAGAACAAAAGATACAAGAAATATTAAAAAGAAAAAGAAGAAAAGGCCGATATTCCGTAAAAGAAATTCGTAGTAATGGAAATATAGTAAACAAGTCACCATGCGTAATTCATTGATAAATGAATTGGTTTGGAAAAACACACACACACACACACACACACACATACACGCAAATGCAGAGATTGGGGGTCACCCATTATTGTTTTGAAATTTGTATGAAAATTTGTGTCAATATGAAATCGTTTGGACGAATTGTTGAATTTAATCTGTCAATCAAAACAGGAATTTTTCAAAGGTCGCATGTACTCTCTGAAACAGCATGTAAAGTCTGTTTGGAAATGCATTTTGAAAAAAAAGGGACAATTGTTTTGGACAGACTGTTGAATTGTTGTTTGTTACAGATGATTTTTTTTTTGTTGAAAAAAAAAGTTATAACTGTTGCAAAATGTTTAAATGTAGTAAGGTATTTTTTTAAAAATGTTTTTATGATGTTGAACAAATATTGTAAATTGTCTTATGTAAATAAAATGTTATTGATTTTCACAGCAAGAATTCAAAGTCAGCAGTAAATATACATTAGATTTAAACAGTCTAGGTGAAAATAAAACTAGTTAAGACGTATGGTTGGCTTACAGATTCAGTTAGAATTTTAGAAGGGGGACAAGAATTAAAATTACGTAAACGGGTATTTGGAGAGTTTTTAGATGTGATAAGTCGTAAGAAAGATGTTTTGTTTTAGCAATTGGTTTTTGTTGTTTTTTTTTTTAGAGATCCTAAAAAATTTTCTCCAAGAAAAGTGACTTGGTAGGGATTGATAAGCACAAGATGTGCCCCTATACGAAAAATTTGGGAACCTGGTTAATTAAGTACTTAAAATAAGCTCGTTGCACGTACCGACTCCAAGCAAAGTGGTAAGTCTTGGCTTAATTAATAAACAGGCGTTGGAAAGAATAGGAAAATTCTTAAGGGGACCAGTAAACCGATGAGAGGTAGTCCCGAGGCAATCACATATAGCATAATGAAGTAAGAGACAAGCAAAAATATGCTGTAGATTACGTAAGAAAGATATAACCTTGTATTTTTTTTAGAGAAGCATGAATGTGGGATATATCTGCTGGATCTTGGAAGCTCTGGCGAGAGAAATGAAAAATCACAAAAAAAATCGGGCAATTAGATAGTATTTAGAGCGCTATTAAGGTGTTGGGCGCAGAAAAGTGTTAGTTAGTTAGGGGTGATATTTCTAAATCCTCGTCGAAGTTTCAAGAATCCAAGCAAGGAAATCCGAGTGAATCCGTATGAGAGAAAAAAAGGTATATCTTAAACTTCTGAAGCCAACCACAAAGATTTAAGTATATGAGCTTTGGTATGTCCCGTATAAGATAGTTATAGAAGAAAAAAAACAAAGCAATACTTGATAAGACTAACCATGCGGAAAGAGAGATCAGGACACTAGGGACGCAGGAAGTCGTCCATTTCGAGAAAGGTGAAAACCTCTAGTCTGCGGCATATGGGTGGCTAGAAAATAGCTGATGTGAATCATAGGTAAAGACCCTACACTCAAAAAAGTAAATGCCACGAAGATCAGAAAGGTTCTGATCTTATAAAAAAATAAATAATTGTGAAGTCGGCCGTGAAGGGCTGACTGAAAGAGATTTTTTTTTCGTTTGTTTTTTAGCCTGATCTTTCTAGCCGTGTGGTTGTGTAGATGTAAAAATAAAAAATGTACTAAATTTAAAAATGCATACATTTTTTTTGTGTGAAATATGGAAGGGAGGGATGTTACATGATAAGGGCTGTCCCCTTTTTATGTAAGTATAAAAATGGAGAATTTAGTTTTAAATGAAAATGAAATGGCATAGGCGAAATTCGAACCTCGTAATCTAGTTTAGAAATAGATTACGTGTGAGAATTTAAAAATGTAAAACAAACATTTGTTTAGAAATAGATAAATATTTCAAGGAAAGAATGTTAACTATCAAGTTTGTTATGAAATTTTAAATTGAAAGAATGCAGCTTATAAGATAATGTTTTAACATATTGAATATAGGTTAAAATTCCTTTTGTAGAAATAGGAAAAGTTTTGGACACGTATGTCCAGGACACGTGGAAGAATGCACATGTTTTAACATGTGTATGACGTCACGGAAAATAGAAAGTTCGAGGGATAGAGAAAAACTTTAGAGTTAGACAGTCAGTGAGAAAACTCAGAGAGATTCAGACGTCTGGAAGCGAGACGTCACTTCAAGAAAAAATCTGAAACTTTGAATTCTTGATGATGGAATCACGGCCGTGTGAAGAATAAACCATCAAGTGTTTTTTGTAAAGCTCGTCTTGTGTCTTATGATTCTTACCAAAAAGGTAAAGTCCAATTGTATTATATATTTGTGTTATATGTCTTTACATACACGTCTCAACATCATCATGTCCGAACAGTCTGAACAATATCCCTTCACTCAAAGAGCTTTCTTCTTCTTCCATTCTACACAACAAGGAATAAACATTTTTAATATATAAGAATCTCTCCTAACATGAACAATCCCTCTCTAGAACTCTTTCTAAGCATCTCTCAATAAGACTCTTTTAATGAAACCCTTATGCAACAGTACTAAAAGTTGTTTCTTATTTTTCATGTAATATTTGATTTATGCCAGTGCTATCATAGTGTATTTAATTGAAAATGCCTCCAAAGAAGCAGTTTTCAGAGTTTAAAAGGGCACAGATTTTTGCTTTATCTGGTGAAGGATATTCTCAGGTAAAAACTGCCAGGAAGATGGAATGTTCAAGGAAAGGGAGTTCAAACAACGATTAAAAGATACAAGGAGACGAAGTCTTTCAAAAACAGAAAGGCCAATGCTGTGAAAAGTCTACAACTGCCAGAGAAGACAGATCTTTGAAAAAAAACATCCTTTACAGATAGGAAGAAAAGTTCTTCAGCGTCTGCTGCTAAACTGAGGGAGGATGCAAACAAAAACATATCAGCTCGAACAGTGAGAAGCGGAATTAAAAGGATGCCAAGCAACGAAAAGGCCATACTTGTCTTAGGCCAACAAGAAAAAAAAAACGACTGGAATTGACAAAAAAAAAACATGAAAATTAGACACCTGATGATTGGGCCAAAATTGTTTGGTCTGACGAAAGTAACTTTGAGATAAGTTAACAGCTTCTATTTGCTATACTTTGAAAAGAAACAACTGGAATTTTTATGTGAATACACATCCATAACATCTATTCAAAAATTGTAGCAAATTCTCATTTTTTTCATCAGATTTTTGGCACTCCTGGAGCGGATTATGTTCGGCGTAGGGAAGCAGAGGAATTTCATCCTGATTGTGTGAGTCCAACTGTCAAATTTGGAGGAGGAAGCGTAATGGTTTGGGGTTGCATGACTTCTTCAGGCACTGAATTGTTGTACACATGTGAAGGCAGAATGAACGCTACAATTTATACTAACATGCTGGACAAGGTTTGGCAAACGTCTTTGACTAAAATATTTAATAATAACATTTTAAGTGATGTAATCTTCCAACAAGATAATGCCTCATGTTATACGTCAAAAGTTTCAATGGGTTCGTTTGAGAAAAGAGGGATTGCAATGATGAAGTGCCCCCTCCCTCAATCCCCAGACCTAAATCCCATTGAAACTTTGTGGTCCTATCTAGGGAATAAAGTGAGAATGCACAAATGTTCACCAAGAAAGAATTGGAGGTCAAACTTCATGAAGAGTGGCAGTAGAGCCTACCACTTGCAACAATTTAGCTAATAATATACAAAAACGAATAAAACTTGTTATAAAGGCAAAAGGTTGGTTGGTTGTTTTGTTTTACGGCATATCAACCCTTTTCAGGTTATTTAATGCCGAATCTGGTGATTTTGAAGAACGATTTTTTAATATAGTATATTTGTTTTTAGGTCGTATTCTATTTAACCCATAGTTGGGACCCTAACAGGTACTACCACTCCGGGTCAGAGTGGACCTGGGAGCAATGGCAATTAAAGGGTGGCTCCACACTCCCTAAGGCCTGCAAGATGGGGGCCTCACCATCGGATATAGTTTAAGGTCATATCCAGGACCAAAGGCAAAAGGAATACGTGCCAAATATTGATTGTTGTTAAAATAGTAATTGGTAAATTAGCATCAAATAGCATCAAATCTTTGATTAGCAAGAAGGAGGTTGTTTATTGATGGAGATCGCTTGGATGAGAGAAACGAAGTGGTTTGTTTGATTAGATCAAAGAAAAATATAACTATTGTGATGGAGGGGTAGAGAAAGTAGACGGCCATATTTATTTAGATTCATCAATAATTTCTGAATAATTGATTTAGTTGTCAATTTCTTTAATGAAAATCGCTCCGGACAAAGCATGAAACCATTTCATGAAAGCAGCTAAAAAAATATATTAGTTCAAAAACAACAATTCTTTCCCCTTTGTTAGAAACATTGCTCACGGAATGTGAGGACTAAAAGACAAAATAAGGGAAGCAAGAGTTATGAGGCTGCTGAAAGTAAAGTCAAGGTCCACTTAACAAACAAACAGACGATTATGAGAAAAATATTAGTTAAATCAAAATCTTAAACAGTAAATAAAACCGATTTTAATAAAATCTGAATCGACTCGGTTATTATTTTGCAACCATTTAAGGCGATGACTATAACAGGCTTTATTGCTGTGTCAGTAAATCTCATGAATGTTTGGCAAGCTTTTGGTTACCTCATGAGGCAACATCCTTGTTTTATCGTTATTTCCATGGCAGGTGCTCGTCTGAACTCCAATCTCTGGTCCCCCCTCGCCAATCTTTCACAAGAAACACCCATCTAGCTGAATCCACTGTGAAAATTTCCCCCACTCTATATCTGTGCCTAAATCAAAACGTGGATTCCATGAACAAAGCTTCTTTCTTAGAACTGCACGCCTGTGGAACTCTGTTCTCTGTCTGCTTCCCACCTGACTACAACTTGGATGTGTTCAAGTCCAACGTTAACAAATTCCTAATGAACCGCCCTCTTAAGTAAACACTTTCAAATCTCCACACTAACGTACTGTACTTGCAATAACCCTTATCCCTGAGTGGCTCCCGGGCCTTGATAAGTAGTGACCACCGTGTAAAAAAAGAAAGTTATCAAGGCTAAACAACTCGAGGTTAAGAGTTGAGATAGATATGTTAACAATTGAATGATGAAGAATATTATGAGTGGATTGGAATGATAAATCGAAAGAAAAAATTTACTTATGAAGACGGTTTATGACAGGTATTTATTGGTATTTATTTGCTTCCTCACGAAAGCAAAATGTGACACAAGGTCGTTTTTAATGTGGGGAAAAAAACAGCTCCCTATAAAAAGGGGCACTCTGAAAGTAGACATAAATAAAAAAAAAAATTGCCTTCCCCTCTATTGACTAAAGAAAACTTAAGTGTAGCATCAAAACAGATACTACACTGTGACAAGTATTTATTTGGAAGGCTCTAAATCGACAGTCAGTATTTTGCAATCAGTCAAGGTGACTCTATAGTAGGCCTTGTGTTCCATGCAACCTTAATACACGGCTATGGGGTGAGCAATTATTGATCTAAATTGCCATTAGATGAAAATTATTGAGAACTTTCTTAAGTAGGAACTTGTTATTACTATTTAGTATTCGTCTAATCTAATCCAAGCAAAAGAAAGAGAATAAGAAAAGATATAAGGAAAAGACGAAGATATGGAAGTAGTAGAAGCGTTATATACTAAGGAGCATGTAGCTTTGAACAGTTCAATGACAACCTTTATAAAGTGTTGTCTGGCGAGGTAAAAAAGTCAGATTTAACAAACGTGTGAATAGAAAAAAAAAATGGAAGTGAGTAACGACTAGGGATGTGACAATAGCATATTCTTTTCATTGTTCTGACTCTTGCATATATATCCGTTAATATCTTATATGTTTTTATATAGACTGATGTGGTTCTCAGTTGATTCATTGTCTTACTGTATTGGATATATACTTGGAAGTCAAAAGAATGAAAAGAATATTCTGTTGTCACAGCCCTAGTAATGACTTTTTATAGGGAAGTTAGAAAAAGAATTTGGCACGTAAAAAAGGAACTTACTTGAAAAAAGATCGAGCAGAATTTTAAAACGATACCCTGAAAATGAATTGTTGAACAAGATTCTTACCATGTGTGCTTGTGAAACTTGGACCGTATATGCCAGCCGTGCCAAGAAACCGAACCATTTCCATATGACCTGCCTCCCTAGATTTTTGAAAATCAAGTGGCAAAACAAGATATCAGACACAGAGGTTCTAGCCCAGTCAAACCTTTCATCAGTACACACCATGTTACAGCAGTGCCATGTTCATTGGGCAGGTCATATATGCCGCATGCTTGATCCAAGGCTCCCAAAACAGTTCCTTTCCCGTGAGCTATCCAAAGGAAAAAAAAAACGTAGGAGAACAGCGGAAACAGTTCAAGGACAATCTGAAGGTCTCCCTGAAACATTTTAGTTTGTATTCTAATTTATGGGAAAAACTAACTGAAGACAGATGTTCCTGGTGTGCCACCACCCACAAAGGGGCTACAATTGCTGAATCGATAATAAATGAAGAAACGTTACATTAGAAAAGACAGATCAGTCAGTATCTCTACTACAGAATCATCCCAATTGCTAAAAGTGTCCAACATGCGGGAATTACTTTAGAAGAGCTCGAGTCGGTCTAACAAACAATCTCCGAACCCACAGAACAATTGCATGATCATGATCATCTTTGCAAGCGATGGGCGAACATCATCAGTTTATCTTTATCCTGATTGTCTTCAAGTCCAACGTAAACAAGTTCTTGGTCAACCGTCCCTCTAAGTAATCCAGTTTACAAAATCTCCACTACTTATGATTACTATGCTATAATCCCATAACTAATGTATTCCCATTAACCCTTATCCTCGAGTGGCATCCGGGCTTTAATAAGTGGTGACTCCTGTGTAAAAAAAAAAAATAAAACGAAATCAAAAGAGTGCAGAAGAAAAGGGAAAAGAAGAAAAGTAAAAAAAACTGTGACGTGCCATCTCCAACAGCATATTCATACCATGCTTGTAGCCCATGGCACTAGACACTTCTACAGACCTTGATGAAGAGGATAAGTCCGAAATTATTCATAACCTTCCAAGCATTAATTTATTTGAAATGGGATGTACATTGTGTAAAACATTACGCACTCTTTTCACCAAGTGATGAATTTTCAGTCTGTGCCAAATGATAGAGACTTACTTTCTTGGCCTTTTTGGTCAAGATCAAAGTGTAGTATCTGTTCCGGCAGATACTGCAAGCTATGACTAGCTATGACTAGCAAAGACCAGATGTGGGGGCAACCCCACATGCCTGACCATTAACCAGCTCCCATTTCCCACCTCTCGGGAGCTGGTCCCCTTTTTCCCTTCCCCCTCCCTTCACTCCTCACATTAAAAATCGGCCTTGTGCCTAATTTGCTCGGTGGGGAAGCAAATAAACACCATCTGTTCCGGCAGATACTGCACTTAAGATAATTTGTACCAGTCAATGGAGGGGAAACCCTCTATACTGGGACAATTATTATTTTTGGTAACCAGAGTGCCCCCTTTTTGCCTACTTTTAGGGGAGCTGGTTTTTACCTCACATTAAAAACGGCCTTGTGCCTAATTTGCTCAGTGGGGGAGCAAATAAATACCATCTGTTCCGGCAGATACTGCAAGCTATGACTAGCTATGACTAGCTATAACTAGCAAAGACCAGATGTGGGGGCAACCCCACATGCCTGACCATTAACCAGCTCCCATTTCCTACCTCTCGGGAGCTGGTCCCCTTTTTCCCTTCCCCCTCCCTTCACTCCTCACATTAAAAATCGGCCTTGTGCCTAATTTGCTCGGTGGGGGAGCAAATAAATACCATCTGTTCCGGCAGATACTGCAAGCTATGACTAGCTATGACTAGCAAAGACCAGATGTGGGGGCAACCCCACATGCCTGACCATTAACCAGCTCCCATTTCCCACCTCTCGGGAGCTGGTCCCCTTTTTCCCTTCCCCCTCCCTTCACTCCTCACATTAAAAATTGGCCTTGTGCCTAATTTGCTCGGTGGGGGAGCAAATAAATACCATCTGTTCCGGCAGATACTGCAAGCAAAGACCATATGTGGGGGAAACCCCACATATAAGACCTTGGTCAATGTAGGGGCAACTCTTCATACCAATTGTCACTATCCAGCTCCCCTACTCCCCGGGGAGTTGGTCCCCATTTCTCCTTCACTCCTCACTTTAAAAATCGGCCTTGTGCCTAATTTGCTCGGTGGGGGAGCAAATAAATACCATCTGTTCTTCAGATGCTGCACTTCCATTTCTTGTTCTCTTTCGGTGGAGGAGAAATCCTTCACGACTGAGACAATTTTTATCTTTGTACCTTTTCTCCACGTTAAAAAACGACCCTGGTGTCTAACTCTGTCCCGTGGGGAGGCATAGTAAATAGGTACTATAAGTGGCAGGTACTACTTCGAGTTTTGACTATTTGATCTGTGAAGGCTTGAACGTCGTTTCTAAACTATTCTTTCCCCATAGTTAGAAAATACACATTTAATTGGGTCATACGTTGTGTAAAACATAACCCACTCTCTTAGCCAAGTAAGTGATGACTTTAAGGGGCACAGATTGCTGTGTTTGTGTGAATGTACTATCTTTTCAATTGTGTGGTTGAGGGTTGGCATAAGTGTGTATATAACCACTCTGTTGCTATTCACTTGTTTTCTAAACGATAAAGGATGAAAAGTAGAATGAAATATGCATACACAATAACCACTCATGCACAGATTGACCATTCAAATATACGATCATCAAGAAACGATTGAGTGCTTGTCCATGGAAAAAAAATAATAAAGAAAAATCTGTATGAAACTGAAGTAAACAGGAAAAGAGGATGGAAAACACTGGCTAAGCATAACTGGTGTAACATTAAGCCTTGTCGAATTGATCCAGCTTCTTCCAAAGATGGAAGTTTCGAGGGATTATTAACTTCATAAGCGCTTCCTAGTCAGATACATATCCCGGTTAGGGGGCATGATGACATTAGTTTTTAGAAAGAAGAGGTCAGTATCCTTCCACATACATTGCTTCTTATTCCCAACTAGTCACCAATCTAGTACTGACCAGGATCAAGATCGCTTAACTTTGGTGATCAAATGAGAACCAGTGCATGACCATAACTATGATCAATTCAAAAGTGACTTAATATTCAGCTTTCTCGAGCCTGCCACAGAGTTATACCTTTCCCAAGAATACAATAACTTCAATAGAACTTGGACACTGCATACGAGTCCAAAGTCTGCCTAGTTAATGTATAAACTAGTCAGAGCACCCACTTGATGACAATGCTCTTATCTTGAAGATGCGGAAAAAAACATGCTACGTCTATTGTTAATAGATGGGCTCAGGTGTAATTTAGTGATTAATTAAAAGTTGTGTTCTTTTCAGCGACAAAAGATATGTCTGCAAAATGAATAGGTGAGAAACGCTCCCCGTTCCTTGTTGTGGCAAAGAAGATATTTGAAAGAGAGTGCATTCTGGTTTGGCGTGTCATTTCAGCAGTTGGCAAAAGGTAAAAAAAATTACTGATGTTTTAAGATCGTTTGAGTTTTATTTCACCATGCTTGCATGAAAAGTTTTTAAAAAAATGTGGGTATACTTTGCGATAATATTTGTGTACTTTGCAAACATTGTTTGTGTACTTTGCAAACAATATTTGTGTACTTTGCAAGCAATGTTTGTGTACTTTGCAAGCAATGTTTCTGTACTTTACAAACATTGTTTGTGTACTTTACAAACATTGTTTGTGTATGCTGCTTGTATATTTTGGAGACAATTGATAATTATTTTTTTGTTTTATTTGAATTGTTTGGACTATAGCTGTGAAAAAAAAAAACAACCAAGATGAGAACAATAGTCCAAACAATCCAAATAATACAAAAAATAAATATCAAAGTTTATCTAAAAAATATAATAACATGGAATGGATTCGGATTTATTTAAAAAAGAAATAAACGGCGCTATTTTTCACCAGTCACCAAAAAAATTCAGTGTCAATGCACCTGAAGGCGGTTGGAGGTTACATCGGCAGAAACGTTTTGGAAACAACAACCAATAGCAATAGTCCAAATAATCCAAATAATACAATAAATAATATTTGTGTACTTTGCAAACAATGTTTGTGTACTTTTTAAACAATGATTGTGTACTTTGCAAATAATCTTTGCGTATCTCGTCAACAATATTTGTGTAATTTACATGCATTTTTGTTCATTTGCAAATAATATTTGTGTACTTTGTAAACAATATTGTGTACTTCGCATACAATTTTTGGTGTAGTTTGCAAACAATGTTTGTGTACTTTTAAAACAATGTTTGTGTATTTTGACCGCCATGTGTACTTAGGAAACAATGTTTGTGTATTTTGCAAACAAAAAACATTTTTATACTTTGTAAACTCTGTGTAATTTGTAAACAATATTTGTGTAAACAGTATTTGTGTATGTTGTAAACATTTGCATACTTTGTAAACAATGTTTTCATACTTTGTAAACAATATTCGCGTACTTTTTAACCACTGTGTGTTTCGTAGACAATGTTTATGTACTTTGTAAATAATGTTTGCATACTTTGAAACCACTATGTGTTTTGTAAACAATGTTTATGTACTTTGTAAATAATGTTTGCATACTTTGAAATCACCGTGTGTTTTGTAAACAATGTTTATGTACTTTGTAAATAATGTTTGCATACTTTGAAACCATTGTGTGTTTTGTAAACAATGTTTATGTACTTTGTAAATAATGTTTGCATACTTTGAAACCACTGTGTGTTTTGTAAACAATGTTTATGTACTTTGTAAATAATGTTTGCATACTTTGAAACCATTGTGTGTTTTGTAAACAATGTTTATGTACTTTGTAAATAATGTTTGCATACTTTGAAACCACTGTGTGTTTTGTAAACAATGTTTATGTACTTTGTAAATAATGTTTTATACTTTGCAAACGATGTTCATGTACATTGTGACCAAGTTTGCATGCTTTGTAAACAATGGTTATCGTTTCATTGTAAGTTTATATCTGTCAGGTAATCCCAGAAGTGATCAGATATATCTGAGTCTTCCTCGCTAATTATACTTTTGAGTGCAAGTCAACAGATTTCTATCTTGTGATTCTAATGGCGTCTCCCAAGGAAAATACTAAAGGGAAATCAGAATATCTAATTGAACTAAATAACATTCATATCAAGTATATCTCAGTTAATCAATGCTTGTTCCCCTAAGGCTTTTTTTTTCTAGATATTTCAATCACACAAAATACATATTAAAATATGCCGGATTTTAACCGACTAAAGTGGGAGGGTGGGAGTCGTTTCTGCAACTCAACGAGTTAAACCAGAACTCAACGTAGAAGGAAAAAACAATGAAACTCTTACCTTGCGTGGTGAATCCTTCACGGCGTTTCTTGGTCAACGGGAGTTGCAACGAATTGCCTCGTTGCTTACAACGACAGATCGTCTTTGTAACGGTGACTACGAAACGTATAACTGGACTAAACAAAAAGACCAATCACACATATTGACGATAGGGGTGTTTTTATAACCCACTAGTCGAGTCCGACCCACGTGAGCGGACAAAAAAACAAACACTATTATAAAATCAGTCGACCAAGCACTTTCAAACCTTTTGCTTCAACGACTGCCACACAGAATTCCATTGCTTCACCCCTCCACATCGAGTTCCAGTAAGTAACCACAAATATTCTTCACTTTTTTAATCAAGTTATTGTGGTGTTTTATCGCAGAACGGAAGACAGACCAAAACCTCTTTACTAGGCTTTACCGAACTAATTTCACAAATAGTAAACGTAAGAGCAGGTAGCGGCAGTAAACGCAGGAACTGTTAGTAACGAAATGCTGAAGAAAAAAAAACTCAGCCCCTTTAAAAAGGAAAAGGAACGTGTGCAAAATCACGTGCCATAGAAACTTTTACTTTAACGGAAATATAACAGTTATGTTTGATAACCTTTCATTTTCCTTGTTCTAATTAGGCTAATTACCTCACCGAGTGATTAATTTCTTATTAAATTTCTCTCTGTAACTCTCATTGTATGTTGTTTCGACCCCTGTTTTTATTTTATGTTCTGTATATCACTCTCAATTACGTCTCTCCTTTTCACTGTTTACATATCTTCTATTTATTATTTTAATTAAATTCGAGTTAATCAACGTTTGTTTCCCCATAACATTTTTTTTTTATATATATTTTAATCATACAAAAAATATGTTAAAATATTTCTTAATTTTGGAATCGAGTTATGCTTTTAAGGAAAAGCATTTCTTTTACTTTTTATAATTAGCCGTAATTTGCAATTAACTTACCAAGTGACCGATTTTTTACTAATTTTCTATCTTTTACTCATCTCTTCTCACCACATTTATTTTTTTTAACCCATGCTCTTATTTTATACACTGTTTGTTTCCGTCATTCTCTGTTTCTTTGATATTAAATTAAGGTAATAAAACTAACTAGACTGGAATCTATCCATCCAGCTCGACCATAGTCGAGATTGAACTCACTACACGAGTTTGTAGTGTAACTCAAATCTTGTCGGTAGCTGAATACTTGATGCTTCACCAGAGCTATCAACGGTGTTTTTTTATCGTGACGCCATCACTAGATGGGGTGCCTACCACGGCTTATGAGAGTCTCATCTACCCTCGAGAGAAGGATAAACCGTGCCAGTTTCTCAACCTGGTATTTGACCTCATGGAATAAACCATTATAAATAAAAGGAAATATCACTATAGTAGTAATACTAGTCCAAACGTTGTGGAAATTATCAACCAAATACTTCTGCTTTTTTTTTCTGGAGGTGTGACATGAACTGAGTCCTGCTGCTACATGTATGGTCATTCCGCAGCCATCTGCAGCCACTCAATTCTTAACAACAGTGCACAACAACTCAATATAACTATTTGAATTGAGTCTGGATTTCTTTTTGAATATGTAAGGTAGCATGAAGTGTTCTTTTATGAGAAACACACTCAAAGACCACAGTTTGAGAGAACTTGGTGTTCATGATGAGTGGAACTTTGTGAAAACTATTATTCTCCGGATTATGCAACTGGTTTTGAGAAAAGCTAGAGTATCCTTGGCTCGATTAGGTACTTGGACTTGTTCTTGGATTTCGTAAGGTGTTTCTTGTGAGTCTTCATAGTGAGTAGTTTACCCTTATGATTCTTGTGTGAGAAGTAGTAAAGATCCTCGTTCATGTTTTTCATTGTGTTTCTTATCTCTGTCTCATCAAAGCCCACATTACCTTGCCTGGTTCTTGGCGCACTTTTTCCCCACCTTTTTTTTCCAGTTTCTTGACAAATTTCGTCTAGCTGACACAGTAAGATCGCCTGCTGTTTTCATTCCTGCAAACTACTACAGAGTATGAACCATTATTAAAATGACTTTCCCTTTCACTGCGGTATGTTTCTGGTCCTATACAGTTCTAGGAGATCCACCATCCCGGGTTCTTCATCTGAAAAAGAGTTAGTTTATTGCTACTGGCCTGAGGTGCCTCTACCGGGGAATGCTGACGGGACTGCTCATGCATTTTTTTTTGTAAATCAGAGTGCTTTTCATTTAGGGCACTACCTCTTCCTACTTTTGGACTCTTGTATCACAGCTTCCCACAGGTGGGCGGAAGATAGATAAACCACTGTCTCCACATTTCCATCACTGTTCTCTAGCTCTCATCTCACGGCCTTTAGGATATTCAAGATACAGGTTAGCTTTCTGAATATTTTAATCCGATGCAGGTCTTTATTTATCAAAAATTAAATCTTTAAAAAGATTTTTTGATTTAAATTTTTTTTTGAAAAAATTATACAAATGAAGCGTTTTTAATGCGACACAGGGTCAAAAGAGGTATTAGTGGTGATGGAAGAGGTGTCGAGAGTCGTCCACTTTGTCTATTCCCTAAACTAGTACCAATCACCAAAATACCACATTCACTATATGGGCTTAAGCTATCTAAAATATCATCAGACATTTTGAAATGAAACTATTTACAATATATGTACAATTGATCTCTCCCCCTCCCTCTCTCTCTCTTTCTCTCTCTCTCTCTCTCTCTCTCTCTCTCCCTATATATATATATATATATATATATATATATATATAAAGTTATTAAAATATATATGGCAACTAAGCTACACAGAATATTCTGCCTTTCATTCTTGTGAGAATTCGTCAGGCTTACTCTTTTGAGCACTTTTCATTTTATTTTAAAAGTTATATATATATATATATATATATATATATATATATATATATATATATATATATATATAACTTTTAAAATTAAATGAAAAGAACTCAAAAGAGTTAACAAGTCTCAAAATGCAACAAAAGGAAATGGTGCATGATGGGAAGTGGGAAAGTGGAAAGCTTAAAAACACTGAAATAAAGAAAAATAACGATGATAAAATAAATGAACCAAATAAAATGCAGTGTTAATGAGGATCTTTCCATCTTATCTAGTGTCTGAAATGTTTCTTTGTTTTCTTTTTTTTCGGGATTTTTTTTTTTTTTTGAAAACCAAACTACAAGTCTAGTTACGGCTAAAATCGCTAGGAACACCATTCGTTCCTCCATAAACCACAAAGGATCCGCGTTGTAGACAACAAAGACTACATCCATGATGCAGGTCACTATCTTCCAATATTCTGGTACTTTCCGGTCGGCCAGGGTTGCCACCTTTCAAAGCCATAAATAGTATGCAGAAACAGCTATCTGTTGTACTTTTGTTACATGGAAAGGGGACAGCCCTTTTCCATGTAAATAAGAAGAATATTAGATAAGTTAAAATGAGATTAAGATAAGCCTAGAATCGAACATTGTAGGGAAGTTTAAGAAATGGAATGTTAGAAATTTAGTCTATTGTTAAATTGTTATAAAATAGTTAAATATTGTTTATATCGGAAAAATAGTTGATTGTTCATTCTTTTATAAATCGGAATATTAAAAATGTCAGCTAAAAGAATGAACAATGCAAATTAAATTATATTGTTTAAAAATAGGTTACATTAGAATTGAGGATTCTTTTGTTTGTCAAGAGTGTGTTGGACAAACATACGAAAAGCCACGTGAAATTAGTCACGTTTGAAAACACACTTCTGGCGTCATAGACAAAGGGAGATTCTCAATATAGGATATAAGAGTTAGTTAGTTAGTTAGGCAGAGAATTGAGGGTCAGAGAGTTGGACAGTCAGTTGGTCAGTTGATGAGTTGGAGTCAGAGCCCCTTGGAGGCGAGGGGAGAGGGGTAAACCAATGTAGTCATACCAATTGAATTCTTGACTTCATCGACCGGCCGATCAGATGAATAAAGAAGTCATCATTATATTGTAACTGTTGTCTTGTGTCATCCTTCATCACGAACGAAAGGTAATTGTGTTTATCATCTTATAATGAACATTGTAAACCCTTCCAAGTTTTGTGTCCCATCTCCTCCATCACAAATAATGTCTTTGTGTTAAGAACTGTGCATCATATCACCCTCTCCTCCAATATGTGTTAAAAGAACTGTAATATATATATAAATGTCTTCTCTTCCTCATCATCACTATCATTATGTCTGTATTACATGAGTCCCGTTATCTTCTATATAAATAAAATGAACTCATTTTTTCCCGTCTGATTTTGACATTAATAGGATTAAAAATCAAGATATTTCATGCAAATATAATATGCACAAACGGCAGAACAATATCTGAGGTGTGTTATAGGCTTATTATTTCTCAAATTCCTCGATAATCTTAGATTTCTATACTTTTTCTGCTGAGAAGTCACGCCCAAAATCGGTTAAGATCAATGGAAGTGGTAAAATATTTTCTCTCTAATAAATTCCTCCTCCCCTGCCACCACTTAACACTGTTTGGGGATTGTTCACAAGGAACAGTTGAGAAGAGAACACCGGTTTGGCTTCGTAGTTCTTTCATGTGAAGTTATTTAAAATCACTAAACTAAGCTGCAGTGCTCTGTGGCGTAGTGGTTAGCGTGCTGGACAATTCACATTATATTTTCACGTTCGCGCCGACCTACCGTAGTCGTTTTTTTTTTTTTTTTTTTCTAAACAACTGGAATGGACTTTTCTTGGTGGCTGAACTGTTAACGTTGTAGATGTTTTCTTTTTTTTTTCACACTTTATTTTCCTACTTTTACTCATGACTCCGGGTTTGATCCTTCCTACTTACCTACCATAACATTTTTTAACCCCCCCCCGTCCCGGAAACAAACACTCGGGCAACGCCGGGTACCCCCGCTAGTATATATATATGCATCAATATGAATTCCGCATCATCTTCAGATATGAAACTCCTGCTACACAACACTTTGCCGCTATTAAATACTTGAAATGTTTCTGAAATAAAAGAATATCAATACTGCATCACTGCTACATTAAGAAGAAATTGAAGTTGTTAAGAGATGTTGTTACCATAGTGATACTGTTGGGACATAGGGTGAAGCAGGTGCTAGTGTGATTAAAAGAATCGGGAGTGGATGGAGTAAGTTCAGGAGGATTACTAAGTGTTGTGGTTTCGTAAGTGTCTGAAAGAAAGACACAACTCAGTAATTAGTGAAAACAAAATATACTGAGCCGAAAGGCAAATACAACAAATGAAGAGTGTGGGTATACGTCAGTCCGACTGCTACGAGTGCAAGACTCGTGCAGTACCTGTATGATAAATATTTATTAATAAATATTTTATACAAAAATATTAAATAAACTAGCATTTCAGCCCGGCGTTACCCGGGTGTTTGGAGGTATATGTTGAGCAAAAAAAAAAGTCCATTTTTTAAACTTTGACCCCTATTATGACTCCTTAACACCTATTGTTTTGGGCTGAAATCAAGTTATTAAATTAGATCCATGTCTAAGGAACCTACATCTAAAATTTCAAATGTTTAGACCCAAAATTGTCGGAGGAGTTTGGTAGAGTTCTCAAAGGTCAAATCGTTGAACTTTGACCCCTTAGTCGCCAAATTTCTGGCCAAAAACCGATCACATCGATTTTCCCAAATCTCTAGTACCCTGTATATCAAATTTCGAGTCTGTAGACTAAGAATTGACAGAGTTATTGCGTAGGGAAATGTACAGAGACACACACACAGACACACACACAGACACGTTCACTTTTATAGATATATTGATAGATATCGAGTATGCCAGCAAGTCTAAAAATGGGGGGGGTGAAGGATAATGTTGACCAAGCTAAGTTTGAATTACCTGTGTGCTAACGCCAAGAGACATATTCTCCTGTTCTTTATAGTAAGTAAAAAATCCATTATTATCCATAGGGTAGACACACAACAACACTAAGCAGTAGATTGTTACCACTGTCGACAAATGAAAGAGTGTATTAAGCATGTATACACAGTCTGATGGTATTTGGGAGTGAAACCTGGAAAGTAAGTGTTGAGAACATGCGTTGCATGGTGAGAAATTAAATAATTATAACCATCTACAAAAAAGTAATTTTAACACATCAAAATTTATCGCATTTCTCTCGAACACTTTTTAAAATTTTCTAATCTTTCTAATTTATTAAAAATGTTACATTTTTAATAAATTTTGTAAGAATTTATTATAAATTATCACATTTCTCTCAAACAGTCTGTTTTAAATTTTGTAAGAATTTATTATAAACTAGCAGGACCCGTTAACCGGCGTTACCCAATAGTAGTAGCCGCCCTCCTCCTACACCGCATAAAAATTAAAGTATGGTGTTGGTGTTTTTGTTGTAGCCCAACCATCAACCTTCTCACGTTAAGAATGGCTTTCGGAATAGACACCCCATTTTGTGAGTGTGGGTGTGTTTTGCAAGAAATTAGGCCAAAATATAAGGTATGTAATAATAAAAACAATGTATTTAGCTTTGTGACCTATTTGCGTAAAAAAAATAAAAGCAAAACATTCAATAATAGTTATAATAGATTAAAGTATGCACAAATAGTTTTAAACTTCAATAGTATTTTGCATTATGATGTATTTGTGTGTAAAAATAAGAAAGGAAACATTTAATAATAGTTGATCTCTGTGCGAGTCCTTCGGAAAGAAAAATTTATAAAATGTAAATAAATCCCCATAAAGAAATCTAAATAGCAGTGATTATCGCAATGCAAAAAATAAGAAAAAGAATAAAAAAATAGTTACCTGCATTAGCGAGGCGCGAACGTATGACACCAGAAGGAAAAGGAGATGTGAGCATAAGAAAGATGTTAATCAAATTAGCCACGGTGAAAGTATGACGCTGGAAACTTCGAAATAAAGATATTTAAACTTAACGGGACGTGTGAATGAAATGAGGTCAAAGCTCTCTCTCTCTCTCTCTCTCTCTCTCTCTCTCTCTCTCTCTCTCTCTCTATCTATCTATCTATCTATGTGTGTGCGCGTGCTCGCGCTCGCGCGCGAGCGCGCGCGCGTGTGTGCTTGATTCTTGAATAACGTTCAGGCCTTCAAATAACGACAATAAAATTTAACAGAAGCCAGGAATGTAATGAGCACCATTACGGTGATTATCTCTCTCTCTCTCTCTCTCTCTCTCTCTCTCTCTCTCTATCTATCTATCTATCTATCTCTGTCTGTCTGTCTCTCTCTCTCTCTCTCAGTCTCTGTCTTTCTCTCTCTCTATGTGTAGCTCTCTCTCTGGGTGTGTGTGTGTGCGTGTGTGTGCATGTGTGTGCGTGCGCGTTTGTGCGTGTGTTTGTATATAACTATGTATTTTGGTGTGCAAAAGAAGGGAAAAAGACAATTGGTTTGTTTCATGTTAAAAGGATTGCAGGGTGAAAAAGTGCGGACATTTTCTGCAAAAAGTATAGTGTGTTCGTTTATTTACGAATAGTCATATTCCAGGATAAGGGATTTGTTTACTCCCATCCAATGAGATTTGTCGGATCTTTATAAGTGAGAAATTATTGTTTTTCTAACAGAGAAAGGAAAAGTAATGGTATGTGTATGAGTTTGTGAAGCAGTTACGAAGGAAGGCTGGGTGGTATATGTGTAATGTGAATAATATTTCCCGGTGTTGAGTGGGTCGCTGGGAGGACTTTTGTACTAGAGGGGAAAATAAGAACTACTTCCTCTGTAGGTCTTGACGGTAGTCTTAATGGCGCTCCTAGGATGGATTGTAGGATTTTATTATAACAAATAAATATGTATGACATGGCGTTCTACATTTACATAAGGTGATGGATAGTAGTTTAGACATATGAAATTTATATGTGACACCTGTTATTGCAAACCTACGGTAATTTGGTCCAGAGGGGAAGTTCTGCAACCAAAATATTATATATAGGATTATCACCTTTCTCTCGAACACCTTAAATTTTTAATAAATTGTGTTAGAAATCAAACTAAACATGTGTGTAATTTCAATTAATGCGATTAATTTTTGTCCAGTGAAAACTAATTGAATGCACAAAAATGCAATTAATAACACAGTGAATGTCGTCTTCGTTTCTCTGTAACGCATTCAGATTTTAAATTAATTTCAAATGGTCCCAGAAATAATATTGTTTACAAATTTGATAATTTGATAATAAAATCATTATTTATATAATTAATATTAAACCATGAGGGTACAGCTTCCATCTAAAAAAAATTATGCTCTGCCAGTGTTAACATCTAAATCAGTGAATTTAAAAATATATATATATACTATTATTAAGATATGATACAATCTGACAATTCCCTGACAAATTCTAGGCAATTTACCCCCAAAGAATTAATTATTTTTGTCTAAATTTTAGATATTACACATCCGAGACAATGCCGTTGAAGATAATATCAAATTCATGAGTCTTTGTTTAGTAGTTTCGGATTTTTGACTAGAGATATAAACATACAAACATAGAAACACACAGACATTTGAATTTATATAAAATAACGTCTCAATCAGTGAAGTTAAACAAGAAAGAAAAAAGAAAGAAAACATTTATAAAGAAAAAAGTGCTTGAATTAATATAGAAATAAAAAAGGAAACATGAAAGAAAACGTCTCATTATAGAAATAGAGTCAAAGATTAATTTCTGAATTCATTTTAGATGGTGGTAAGTTGTTGGAGTTGCTATTTGCTTTCTTCCTTCCTCTAAACATTTGAAATGATTTACTCCGGTAGTTTATTTACTCACTAACGTTTCTGTGAAACATGGGCATATGTTGATATTCAATTAAGATATCACTAAATAGATTCACGTTTATCATGGTCCGCAAGTGTTCGCACTAATATTAATATTCATATAAAATAATGAGTAAATCGGTGAAATTAGAAAAAAAAGAAAAAAAACAAAGGGAACGTTTCAAACCGGAAACGCTATGTGCATATACATTTATACACGAATAAATGCACATTTGACTATATAATAGTGGATTTCACATTGGGAATTTTTTATGAAGTGTTGCCTACACTTGTGTTACATAGTATGTTATACCAATTAAATCAGCTAGTGTGGATTTTAACAAGGGTCACACTGAGTGTATAATAGCATAGATCTATAAAACAGAATTATTCCCAGGGTTGGATGAAAAAGGGTGACATAAAATTGATGAAGGGGAAACAGCTCAAATGATAGATAAAATACAATTGAACGATGATGAATGACGTCACATCATCGAACAGGGAAATACACAAAGGTTTTTGAATCAATCTCTCTGTAGAATCCGTGAGAATAACACACCACCAACAATGTAGAATGCTATAAGGGAAATATTACCTCACGTCTCTGTCTGTGTACGTCACTCGTTCTAGTAATTTAAAAAGTTGAGAAATGAATAATTATCTACGGCAACAGTAGTCTCTTTGTCCATTCTCTCCAAATAAAACCAGTTGTGAAAACTCTCAACGAACGTCTCCTTGTGTCCTCTTTGTTATTGAAAATGTTACACTTGAAGAAAGAAATATTTATTAAATGAAGCAACAGGATTTGGAAATTAGTCCAGTGTCACAAAAATCATCATTATTGCAAACATTAATTAATGAGAAACCAGTTACCTCCCTTTATAATCGCTCTTTATCAGTTAAAAGTCATTAAAACCATTTCCTTTCCCAAAATTAAAAAAAGAGAAACATAGCTATCTGTTTACGGTTTCAAAATGGCTGTTTTATTTTATAGCGAAAAAAATATAATATTGAAAGAAGAATAATATTTTTTTTATAGTTTCTTGTTAAATTTTTTAAAAAAATGTACAAATGAATTGGAATATGTTCCTTTATAACTTCAATACAAAATATTTTAAAAAATGTGTTGTGTTTTGAATTTTCATTGAAAAAATCTAAATTTTATAAATCGATTATTTTTAGCTTTACAAGTTCAAAAAAGAATTTGCTAAAAGATTGTCTTAAATTCGTCGTTATTAGTTTTATTTTATGTTTTATTTATTTTACTTATAATGTGTTTTAAAAATTTTCAACTAACATGGAATTTCACGGGTTCTGCTAGTGTTACATGATAAGGGCTGTTCCCTTTTCATGTAAGCATAAAAATAGAGAGATTAGTTAAAATGAAAATAAGAGAAAGTAGAAATCGAACCCTGGACATAAGTTTTAAAGAACAATAGGTTTAAATGGAATGTCCAGTAAATTGTTAATTCGGATGAAATAAATAATAAATAAACTATTCAATTGTTAAAAGAATGTGGATAATAAAATATTGGTTAAATAAATTAGATATGTAGGTTGAATTCCTTTGTGAAAATAAAGAAAAAATAGGTTATTGAAAAATCAGAATGTTCAGGAAACGTGCAAGTCCACGCATGTTGATGGCACGTGAATTTTAGTCACGTTGGCCGGACATGCATGGATTTCTCAATATAGGAAGTGAGCGTTAGTTAGTTAGAGTTAGTCAGTGAGAAACTCAGAGAGGGTCTGGGAATTCGAACGTCTAGGAAGCGAGACGTCACTTTGAAACTAAAATGTGAAGCTTTGAATTCTTGATGATGAAAACCCCGGCCGGTCGTGAAGAAATAAACCCATCATGTGTTTTGATGAAAACGTCGTCTTGTGTTTGTGATTCTTGCAAAAAAGTAAAGTGAAAATTGTATTATATGTCTATATATCTGTGTTATAAAATGTCATTACATACACGTCTCGACATCTCATATCCACAATGTGAATCTACATCATATCTACACTAAGACTGTGAACACTATCTCCTCACACTAAGAACTTCACATAGCAACACATCTATTAACCAAAGAGCTTTCTTCTTCCATTCTACCCATCTAAGGAATGAACATTTAAAATATAGGAATCTCTCATAACATGAACAATCTCTCTTACAACAACATCTCTTTATCTCTAAGACTCTCTTTTAATGAAACCCCTATATGTAACACTAGTAATTATAATAATCTACCAAAAAAAAATCACTTTACCATATCAGATCTGAAAACATTTCAATGTACAATGGCATTCGTTCAACCAGAATGCATGGTTTCGAATATTTGGGTTTGACTATCAGTTGCAACTGCAGTGTCTTCGGTAAAATAAATGCTCGAATCAATTCTACATCACTTAATAAGCTATTGAATTTGTTCAGAAATTTTGTTACCATGGTGATACAATTGGAGCACAGGGTAGAGCAGGTGCCAGCTTGATTAAAAGAATCAGCATTGGATGAAGCAAGTTCTAAGCATCAGCATAGAAACTGTGGAGCAATGAAAGAGTGTATCAATCATATGTACAAGGTGTGATGATGTTTGGAATGAAACCTGGCCGGTTGAGTGAAATGATTTGTGAATCATATGATGGTTGAGTAATGCAAATCTTAAAGATAGGCGTAGTTCTGATGACCTCAATGGAATATTAAATCTAGGTTAGTATATGTAGAACAGTTGAGGTAGCAGGTTCAGTTCACAGAGGAAAGCAAATAAAACATGGGAAGAAGTAATAAAAGTTCCATAAAGACCTTGCGACCTAATCGATTAGTTTGGAAGTTAACTTCTTAGGCATTCAGAGCATGCCAGCATGTAAAACAGACGTTAAGCCGATGATGATGATGATGATGATGATGATGTACCATGAGGTGTGTCCTCTGTAATTCGTATATCAATGATTGACGGTGATGGGATTTGTTGATTCATCGGCAGCATCCTTCTATGCTTTATTGTATACGCATAAATAAAACAAACGAAAAAAAAAGCGATACTTTTTAGTTGCGTGCAAGCGACTCTATAAGTCAGTCCGTCGGTTGGTCGGTCGGTCTGTCCGTAACACTTTTGTGCTTAGCCTTTTTGGTTAAGATCAAAGGTCTGTTGATAATAGGTGCTGTTCTTGGCTTTTAAAGCTTTTCTTGGCCTTTTGTTTTCACCCCTTCCTCTAAATTTCACCCATCTTGGAGAGAAAGAAATACAAACTAACCCCCATTCCTTACCCACAAAATTTTCTTTTCTCCATTCACCCCCATCTAGAGGGCATCCCCACTTAGAGACTGCCCCCGAAAAAAACGAGGTTTCTTTTACAAACCTAGTGGAACGGGCAGTATCAACTAGACGGGGTTGGGAGGGTCCTATTAATTACCTTTTGTTTTTTCTTCCCCTGCCCTCGACACAAATGAATTATTGTACCATTTTTGTTGTCATCTTTTTTGTTTTTACACGTCAATAAAAAATGTTTTAAAAATTGGGAGAAACTTTTGATTTTGTTTAGTTCTGGAGTGACAAGGATGACCAACGACCCCCACAATCACCCCTTTTGAGTTGGCCATGTGCCTAAGTCTTTTGTTCATTGTTGATTTTCACTGTACTTTTAACATGAATAAAGGATTTAATATCTCAAAGTGTAGTATCTGTTCTTACTACATGCTGTACTTATGTTTGTAACTTTGTGATATAAAGTGTGGGATCACTTTTCTGTATTAATTTAATGTAAAATGATCACCTTCTTTACAACCAGCCAGTCTCAAAGCCATTCAAGTCATTCTCCAGATCATTCAAGTTGTTTTTGAAGGATTCCAGTTATTTTTTAAGCATTCAAGTCATTCTTAAGGCCATTCAATTTATCCTTAAGTTCATTAAAGTCATTCTAAGTCATTTACTTTTTATTTATTTAAGTCATTTCAGCCCATTTTTCGGTCATTTTAGTTTATCTTTAAGAATTTCATGTCAATCCTACATTCACGCATTCATTCATTACACGAGAGCACACGACTAATGGTTATTGGCCTTGTTTGTTTTGTACTTTGTATTATTTACTTTGCAATTTTTTTTTTTTTTAACATTTTTGAAAACGTTTATTTCATTAAGTTTTTGCATTTAAACAAGATTAAAAGACTTTTTATATATTTTTTTTTTTTTTTTTTACTTTGTATTATTTACTTGGCAATTATTTTTTTTTTTTTTTGGTAGTTAATTAAACAACATATTTGGAACCAGTTTTATTCTGGTTTTAAATGACTAGTTTATTTTTCTATCGTGATACTTTTTATTTATTTAAGTCATTTCAGCCCATTTTTTGGTCATTTTAGTTTATCTTATATCCACGCATTCATTCATTATACGAGAGCACACGACTAATGGATAATGTACAGTAAATGGTTTGTGTTATGTTGTTCAATGCCATATCAATCTTTATTGTCATTTAATGTTGGGAATCATTTTAAAAAATATTTTACTTTTGTAAACGACTTGTTAGAACATTAGCTTTACCATTTAACCCAATGAATGGGCGAAATGAGGATTATTCATCCTTTTTTATTTATTTTTTTATAACTTATATATATTGATACTCGGGCATGGTAGGATGACTCAGTTAGTATCAAAGCAATTTACCATCAACCTTTATTTTTTAACCACAGTAGACGAAAATTTATCTCATAATAAATATGACCTTTGTGTACTGTGTAGTGTTGTTCTGATATTAGTAGTAGCGAATGTAGAGGTCGTCTGTCTCTCGGTAAAATCGCATCTCTCTTAGTTGTTGTTTTTTAATCTTATTCATCCCAAGCAAGATATTTTACCACTTGAACGTAAGGGGCTATTATTTGGGACCATATCTATAGGGACACTATGTACCGAGATGTCTGTTCACATTACAAGGGGGAGATTTTGCTGCTTGTCGGGTTAGTCAAGGATATTTATGTCATGGGGGCATAAATGCTGCTAGTTCGTCTGAGCACATTCCATTCAAATACTTGTAAAACAGGCACAGAGATGCAATATTGCCGCAATAAGAAAGGAGTTGGAGTTTGGTCGACAGTATGAGACCTATTAGGTTTGAGATGTTTTCAGACTCTGTCTAAGAGAGAGAGAGAGAGAGAGAGAGAGAGAGAGAGAGAGAGAGAGAGAGAGAGACTAATGATAGATGCACCAATCTAAATGTGGCAGCAATACTCCATGCATGGGCGAAAGGTGGCTTTGTAGAGATACAGGATACTGACAGGTGTGAGTAATTTTCTAGTATGGTAGAAAGAACCCACTTTCTTTGCAACAGCTTTGGCAATGTCTTCAATGTATTTGTTCAGATTCATATTGCCTGTGAATGTGAAGCTGGGGATTTTGAAGGACGAGTTTGGAAAATAGTGTATTAATAGTCAATCGGTGGTTGAGAGGGTTTCTTGTAATTTTTATTTGTATTGGATTGACGAGAAAGTTCTTGGAGAACTTTTAGTTTTGACTTCAAATGATGTATTTTCAAATAAGTTTTCGTTATAATGCCTTTACTTTCCATATCATTTTAAAGAGCGTTTTTCGTTCTATCTAATCGTTTAAATTACAATCGTTTTAAAACAATTATGTCTTCTTTTCAAAATGTTGAAGACAAGACGGGGAAAAAGCAAATTCGTACAATTTTCTTATTTCAATTCAAGCTAAGCCGAAAAACTGCTGAAACAGCTCACGATATCAACAAAGCATTTGGCCCAGGAACCAGTACTGGACGCACAGCATAATTGTGGTTTAAGAAATTTCGTGGCAGCAACGATGATAAGTTTAGTGGTTGGTGATCAAATGTTGACAGCAATCAATTAAGAGCCTTAGTTGAAGTCAATCCATGCACAACTGTTTGAGAACTTGCTTCTGAATTATATGAAATGTATACAACGATTTCCAACCACTTGAAAGAGATTGGAAAGACAAAAACTTGATAAATGGGTGCCTCACAAATAGAACGACAACTAAAAGAGATACCGTTATGAAGTTTCATCTGCCTTTCTTTTACACAAGAACGACCCGTTGCTTGACCAGGTTGTGACTTGCGATGAAATGGGGGTCCTTTATGACAACCAGCGATGTTAGATGCTGACGAAACTCCACGACACTTGCTGAAGCCAGAGTTGCACCAAAAGAAGGTCATGCTAACTGTTTGGTGATCTGCAACCGGTCTCATCGATTACAGTTTTTTGAATGCAGGTGAAATCATTACAGTGGAAAGTACTGCCAACAAATGGATGAAATGCATCAGAAACTTCGACAACAACACCCAGCATTAGTCAACAGAAAAGGCCCAATTCTCCTCCACGACAATGTCCAACCACACGTTGCTAAACCGACCCTGCAGAAGTGGAACGAATTAGGCTACGAAACTCTGCCTCATACCTCATATTCTCAAGATCTTTCACCTACCCACTTTTTTAAGCATCTCAACAACTTTCTGCGTGAGAATGGCTTCAAAAACCCGAAGTGATATCAAAACGCCTTCAGCGACTTCATCGCCACTAAAACGCAAGATTTTTATGTTACTGGCATAAATACACTTGTTTTGCTTTGGCAAGTGTGTTGATTCTGATGGTGCTTGTTTCGATCAATAAATTTTTGTTGGAGCCGAAATATGTTCATCTGAATTTAAAAACCGCACGAACTTTCTTATCAACCTGATAATAGCAATTGTTCGTCTGTTGTTTCGGGTAAAAAGGAGGCGATCAATAATTTTATTTTCCATTACATTACACCTTATATTATTTGGAGAGTGAAGAAGTCCTTAAAAAAAAATCTCCCTTCGCAAGCAACGCCTAAAAAGTAACATCTAGTTGTTTACTACATAACTTTCTTAACACGTTTTCAAAAAGAACACCAGCTATAATCATTATAATCATCATCTACATTTGTAGTTATAACATTGTTATTTCTTTAGTTACCTTTATGACCCAACCAGCTACGATGGTTAGAGATTGCCCCAAGGGAGGGGGCGGCTAAGGAGACCTGAATTAGAGCTATGATCTAAAATTGCCCCAGAAGGGTGCTAATGAGAGCTGAATTAAAGCTGTTTATTTAGCTAGCAATCCTGGGGGATTGCCGGGGGACCCTGCTGGTTAGAAAGAGAAACTGCTTGGTTGCTGATGTGAAATACATTTCCTTTGTGAAGGAAAAAACAAATTCGAGAACATTAAACAATATTGCTGTGAAAAAGATTATTTTGAAGTATCTAACCATGTTTACGCTAGAGATGAGTGACCTTAAGGAGTCAAGGCCGAGAGTCAACCGGTCTGTGAGAAATAGTTGATGGAATTATTTGTCACCTACTTGGTATATATGGGTGAGGTGCCTAATTATCCAATCAAGGCGAATCAAAGTATGGCGTAGCGAACAACGGTTGATTAAATGGGAAACCCCATTTTGGCCAGACCGGCCCTAACGCCCATTTAAAAGGGATTGCAGAGCGAAGGGAAATCAGTTTTTGAGGAGTTTGGAGTCAGTTTGGTGAGAGATTTTGTCGAGCTTGTGAGTTGAGAGCCTGCGTTGCCGTCCACCCCACGTGAAAACACTAGTTCACTGACTGATTAATAAGCAAGGAATCGGTTGCTAAAAACAATAAAAGGCTCCGTTGAGTTACTATTGAGTACTGCCAGAAAGAAGAAAATATAATCGATATCTTTATTTTATTTTCCTGTTGATAAACTGTATATAATTATTTTTTTCTTCTTGTAATAATTAATCTTTATGACGAAAATTAAACCCAGAGTCTGCGTCGATTATTCATCGTTATTACTTGTGAGTTAATTTCAGAGACAGAAAACCATATTGGAGTGATCTTTTTTCAGCGAACGGCAAACTAGAAAGAGACTCGTCAATCTACCATATCCAGCATCTGGCTCACAGTGTCACATCAACTCCGTTATTGTAGGAGCGGCTGAGACTATGCTATTGGACTTTTGTGGGTGTTCGAACTGAACAACCTAGAACTATCATCATGTGTAACTAGTAATCTGCTGTCATATGGCATCTTATGTTATATTGGTACAGCTGGCCATCTCTTCTGTTGTATTGGTTCCGTTTGACCAGGATATGACCTGTAGCTTGATGGACATCACGGTTTTCCTTGTGTTACATTTTAACTGAGGGAGGTCGGATCTTTTCACCACGTTATACCTTAGTACATTATTTTTCTTGGTCGTTTTTCTTGCTTAAACATTCGTGATGATGAAATATCGTTACATGCAAGTTTTCAGCTTTGCCTGACAGAGAAAAGAAAGCAAAACGATTAAAATATAACCTAAGCAAATGCGTACTGATTAATTGTTTTCACATTTTCACTAAAAGAAATGAGTTGGAGAAACCAGATTATGTCAGAAATTATCTCAGCTGCCAATAGAATTACATTGCCAGTTCTTGAAAGTTCTTTATTTAAAAAAAAAAAAGAAAGACGGGGTGAATCATTCAAAAAAGCATGCACAATATCATTATATGCAAGTAAGAAATTTGCATGATGATAATGAATTTCCATCATTCGTTATGTGAACATTTTTAGAAAATTACCTGAAAAAAATTGATAAAAAAAAACGCTATCATAATTTGTCCTCCTCTCTCCTGTATCTTGCAATGGTTCGCTTTTCTAAAATTCGTCAATGCATTTATTGGGATGGTAAAAGTCGTTTATTATTAAACTACTTTCTCCATCCCAATGAATGCATTGACGATGATACGTACGAATTTTAGAAAGGCAAAACATTGCAAGATACATCTGCCTTACTTAAAAATGCTAGTTTATTTTGGTGTCTTTAGTTAAAACCCCACCACCCAATATTTTTGCTGATAAGGAGACCTTGTTTTCAAAACTATATGATAAAATTATTGTCCAAGGCTCAATGTCTATCACAATAAAAACATTGCTTCCGAAACGATCGTACAATTTATTGATTTTGTTTGTTCTTCCTTATGAAATCGATTTTTAATTATTAATTTTAATTATAAATTATCAATCAGCTTACTTAATATTTATCTATCTATCTATCTATCTATATATATATATATATATATATACATATACATATATATATACATATATATATATATATATATATATATATATATATATATATATATATATATATATATATATATATATATATATATATATATATAGTAAGTTATAAAATATATATGGTGATTAAGCTACACTGAATATTCCACGTTTCATCCACTGAAGAGTTCTAGAGTGGATGAAACGCAGAATATTCAGTGTAGCTTAATCGCCATATATATTTTATAACTTACTAACTAGCTCTACCTACGTATTGAGCACTTTTGAAGTAAAGTTTACGCATAGGTTTATACTTTCGTATATTAATTTTATGTGAGTAAATGAAGTAGTTATATATATATATATATATATATATATATATATATGTTTATATATATATATATATATATATATATATATATATATATATATATATATATATATGTTTAGAAAAGGCAAATGATTTGTCTTTTTTAGACTCACTGGTGCACTTCGAGATTTGAACTCCCGACAGCCTGCTACCAGCTATATATTGTTTTCTTTTTCTCCCGCTCATTCTTTTCCAATTAACGTTTTGCAACATGTGCATGTCTTTCAGAGATTATGTCTAAGCATTTCTTTAAACTTTTTTTTAATGAAGCCAGTTGCTCCTACAACAACTCGTGTAATGCTTCTATCTTTCAGAAACCATGTCGTCTTGAAATCATTCTGATTTTTTGTTATTTTTGTCCCATTTGATTCTATTAAGACCATAATCATTTGGAATGATGACATCAATAATAAGCGCAGTTCTTTAGGGTTTACTCCATACAAGCAAAGATACTCGTGCTTCGCATGGGACTTTGCTGTATGCTCAGATACCTACTTTGTGGGTACGCTAGCGTACAGTAAAGTCCTGGCCTTAAACTTTGACCTTGATCTTGAAAAGTGATGTGCGCCATCTCTAGGTCAGAGACCATCATCATGTCAGGTTTGATCATAATCACTCCAGTGTTGGCTGTAGGAGAGTAAATATACATAAGCTATGACCTTGACCTTTACCTTGGAAAATGGTGTGCGCCATCCCTAGGTAGGGGGACCATCATCATGCCAAGTTTATTCATGATCGGTCCAGTGGTGTGGGCTCTAGGAGAGTATATATACATATGTTATGAGCTTGACCTTTGACCTTAACTTTGAAAAATGGTGTGTATTTTTGTTTTTATTCATATTTTTATATGAATTCCTCATTGTCTACAGCTTTTTATTTTTTTATTAAAAACTACTCTTAAATAGAGGAAGTGCTCTGGCTGCAACCCAGGGGACATGCGGGATGGCTTGAGGAGACAACGTTCCATTTTTTTATATTTGGTCAGTTTACTTCTAATGAGAAATATCCTTGTGTCAGTGTCTCTAAAAAACTCCTATACGCAATCCAAAAGCCGCTGAGTGTGGTGTTTAGTAGACATGTAAACATTGAAGTTTTCTCCAGTAAGCATTTAAGTTCATTACAATAGGCATTCAAGTTCTACCAAGTAGGCATTTAAGTTCTTTACAGTAGACATTCAAGTTCTTTCCAGTAGGTATTCAATTTTTATTCGGTAGATATTTAAATTCTCTTCTATAGGCATTCAAGTTCCTTTCACCAGGCATTCAAGTCCTCTCCTAAGCATTCAAATTCTTTCCTGTAGGCATTCAAATTCTCTCGTAGGCATTAAAGTTCTCTCCTGTAAGTACTTAACTTCTCTCCTGTAGACATTCAAGATCTCTTCTAGTCATATAATTTTCGTCCTAGGCATTCAGGTTCTATCTTAAATTCTAGAAGAAACCATTTGTTCAAAAGAAAGTTCATGAAGAAGATGTAATCTGGTTATGAATTGAAGTGTTATCTTTTTTATTGCAGCTTTTGCTGGATGTTTAAAATGATTAAGTTCCGCCGACCGTCGACAATTGCAATGGTTAATTGCTAACTGATATTTTTATACTGACCAAGAGAAGGTGGTGTGCATTTTAAAAAACTGAATGGCTTCAGTAAACAGCTGCCATTTGATTAGACAAATTAGGAAAATGGAATCTGGAATGGCCGACCATCAGCAGAGAAAGACAGATTCCATTAACCATGACAATGGACAGACAATCGAAGCAAGAGATTTTTTTTAATCAGTATTAGCGGTTCGAGATTAAGTTTTATTTGTTTTAAAGTAAAAATGTCTAAAATAAAAAAAAATAGTCCTTCATGTAAAATAAAAATAAAAATAAAATAAAAATTAAAATAAAAATAAAAATAAAAATAAAATAAAAATAAAGACATAATTTTTTGTTAATTACGTTAATAATAAGTTTTGTTCGGTTCCTAAATCAAAAAATATTCTACAATGAAAACCTAAAACAAATTTATTTTATTGCTAGCGGGGGGGGGCATCCAGCCTGGTCGAGTTGTAAAAGACGCTAAAATATATTTTAATTCATGCAAATTTCATATTTATTATTACAGAGTCAACTCTCTATTGAATATTATATTGTACCTAATATATAGTAATGATTATTAAAAGTTTTAAAAAATGACTTCGGTGCCATCTGTAACATAGTGCAGACGGCTATATGTAAATGCATGTGAAATGACGTCACCAGTAAAACAAAAATTATAAAAAGGAGATAGAGGACTATCACGGGAGAGACGTGCAGCACGGAATGAGGTAATGTTTGAGATGACGTTTGAGAAGACAATCACATCGGTGACATCAGGACATAACAATGAGGAAATAAATGTCGTTGCTACAAAGAATAGCACTTCTGTAGAAGAGGACTCTGATATTTGAATAAGAAGCGACCTCTATCGGTTGTTCTGTGGACCTCAAATATAAACAAATGTCTCTGAGAACGCAAAAAAATATAATAACGCAACAAGTAACAAGAAAATAGGAAAATTAAAACATTTATTCTATAAAAAAAATATATCAAAATATAATTTTAATGTTTTAATATTTCTTTTTAATGAGTGATTCATAACTGAAAATAAAATAATATGTCCAAAACATAAAACATTTATAGATTTTTTTAAAATTATTTGTATTTTTTTTTTACAGGAGGATTGTATAAAAATATATCAGAATCTAATTTTAGTTTGTCAACGTAGCATAATATAATTAAAAAAAAAACATGAAACATTTATAGATTTTTTTAAATTATTTAATTGTTTTTTTTTTTGCTTGTTTTTTTTTCTTTCACAGCAGGATTGTATAAAAATATATCAAAATGTAATTTTAGTTTGACAATGTAGCAAAATATAATTTTAAACTATAAAAATATATCGGCATTTATTTTTATTTTTTTAATAATATATTTTTCCCCCCTTTCAACGAGTGGTTTTCATACAAACCTTGTTGGAATATAGTGCTTATATAGTGTTTATTACAGTTACAAGAAAATATGAGTTATCGACCCTGTTCTTTGGTTGACAATGACCTCTATCGGCCATTCTCGAAACTAAAATACACACATTCGTCCCGTTGTCCTTTCATACAGAAGTGCCCAAAGAAAAAGCGAGTTGAAGTTCTTTTTTGTTCTTTGTCTGCTTTTCGACTGAGAAACACGTTGGTTCCCGGACAGTGTTACACATCAACTAAAATCGAAACAAAAACATTTAGCGCTCCAGTCGCGTCTCCTACCTATGTAGCTATCGAGAGACAGGTAAGAAAGATTTAATACTAAACGACTTGAAGAAATTTATTGAATTTGGGCATGCGCAGAAAGAAATAGAAATATGTTAGCAAGTTGAAATGAACAGTTTACATTTCATCTTTTTCTCTTTTCTTTTTCAGACAGCAACCAACATGCCTGAAGACGGTCGAAGGCCAAACCAACCGAAACATTGCACAAGATGAGAACAATAGTTCGATCAATACACGTAATATAAAAGCTATTTTCGTTTGAAAGAATTTCTGCAGACCTATTAAAATGTATGAGATTGAAACATTTTTCCATCTTAAAGAAATCATAATGATACTTTTGAAAGATTAATTTTTAAACATAATGAAATTGAATTCTGGATAATTAGTTAAAAATTCATGACATCATAATATTAAATCACTCCTTCCGGAAATTTATTACAAAATCGTAATTGAATTTGTGGAGAAATCCGTCAAAAGTGTTATATGAATGTCAGGCGTTCTGAAAAAAGTGAAAAATTTCACCTCTTCTGAGTTTGGGAACGAAAATCTAAATTTTCAATGGTTAACACACCAGTAGAGAACATTCGGGATCACACTATGCATGAAATAAGGAATAAATATAAGCAAATTAAAAAAAAAAAACTCACCAGAAAGCAGATACAAAGCAATAACATGGTTAACGCGGTACTAGCTTAAACCAATTGCTTGTGTTCATAAAAAAAATAATAATGACTAGCGGGGCCTGTGGAAATTCCACAGGAGACTCATATGTAATATATTGATGTTGGCATTCTGTAGATGTACAGTGTAAATGGAGACGCTCTGATATTATTCTAGCTTTTTTGTTAAAACTGCAAAAGTATTTATCTAAGCTAGCACGGTCGTAAAGTACACTTAAATATGATATTGTAATTCTTGCAGATTTCGTATATATTATTATAGAGTTAATGTTCTAGCGATTTTTATATATTATAAAGTTGTGATTTAAAGAATATATATATACAGATAGTACCCTTGGATCTAAGCCAGAAGACCAAGAAGGTATATTTTAGTGTCATATACGGCTCAAAAGCAACATCATATTTTATTTGTTTAAATTTTTTTTTTTTACATTACGTTTTCGGTGATCGGGAGATCCTATTTATTAAAAAGAAGGAAAGAAGGTGCTAACATATTACAAACATTAATTAGCATATCTACATACTAATTTAATGTTCATAGTATTTTATCACCTTCTATCCTCCTTTTTTATACATAGAATCTCCCGATCGAATAATTTATAATCTGGAAACTGTGACACACGTATGTATGTTAAAGGTACTATTGTGTGTCAATAACGTGGTTAACGTGGTACTAGCTTGAACCAATTGCTTGTATTCAAGTTAAGTGTAGAGAGGTCGAAAGGTTAAGACTGACAGGCTACAAACTCATTGACTTCTATTGATGACGTGTTGCACCTGCATGCTAGCAGGGGTTACGAGGCAGGTCAGTGTATTTTGAGTGTGAATTGGTTAACGGGATTTTACCACCACACACATATACCTTAAAATAAATAGACGACGCACATGCATTTCCAGAGTTAGTCAGGGAATCGCAGTCAGTCAATCTGTCTCTGATTCCAAGATGAAAGACTTCTCGTGGGGGCGACAAGAGGGGGTTAGATGGCAGCTCAATCAATAGCAAAACTCCCAACCTCATTCTAAGGATGACTCAAGGAAACAAGGACACAACTTTGACCGTGAAAGCTGAATAAAGATCCAATTGTTCAGATAAATGAGACTTGCATTTGTTGCTATGCATTTGCTCCAAGTGTGCCGAATGATGGGACAAAAACCACTCAAAGACACGGCCAAGAGGTACAAAAGAGGATATAAAAGGTACGTTCTGCTTCATTTTTATAAACCCTTCAAAAGGGTTGATGTGCCGAACAAGTAAACCTTGAGATGCAATATAAACAGACTTCCCCCCTCCCTACATTACAGATAATACTTTATTAATATACTAGCGGGGGTACCCGGCATTGCCCGGTTGTTTGAAGGTGTGTGCGTAAGGGGGGGGTAGAGTAAAGAATAAGCGAAGAAATAACCCTGTTTAAATATCAAAATAAAAATAAAAACGATGTTAAACTCCTGGAAAAAATCGGCAAAACAAAAACAAAAAAAAAACAGCAAACAAACGTAAAACTTCTAAAAAAAGAACTCGGAAAAACAGAAAACATAAATCAGGGAAAAAGATGATGGACGTGTTATGAAAAATGAAAACCAAAAAAACAAAGTGAAAAGCGAAAAAAAAAATGTGGCATAAATAACCGTTCGATTCGCTTAATTCCAATGGTGCATTTCACCCAGTAGAAAACATATAACGAAAAGGAACGTTAAAATGCCATTCATTTTTTTTAAGCAACTACGAATCCAAACCGGCGTTTCTTCAAACTATCTCTTGTGAACAGATCCGCAACGGTGTAAGTGGTAGCGGGAGTAGGAGGAATTTAATAGAGACAAAAGATTTTACAACTTCCATTGATTCTAACCGATTTTGGCCGTGAACTCTCACCAGAAAAAATATAGGAATCCACGATTATCGAGGAGTTGTAGAGGTAATAGGCCTATAACACACCTCAGATAATGTGCTGCAGTTTGTGCATATTACATTTGCATGAAATGTCTTGATTTTCAATCCTATTAAGGTCAAAATCAGAAAGTAAAAAATGAGTTCATTTTATATATATATATATATATATATATATATATATATATATATATATATATATATATACAGGGATAGATACTTATTTATAATAGCTATGATGATGATGATGATGATGATGATGATGATGATGATGATGATGATGATGATGATGATGACTAATGTTGGTTTGGTTATGAAAGTAAGTCGTTCACATATAAGTTAGGGGTTGGAATTTTAGTTCTTGGTCACTTTTGGAATTCAAGGCTGAGTTGTTTTTGTTAGCTTCTGATTTAATAACAATAGCAATAAAATCCTTTGTGTTCTGAATGTTCATTTGTGATAAAACCTGCAGAAGACGATACTTGTAGAAATGCTAGGCGCGTTTGCCAGCAGAAGAAAACAACTGATGATTTCCAGTTTTATACAATGTGACATTCTCAACGAAGATAATAACTTCATGACACATAATCATAGTAAGCAACATCACGCATAACCATTTAAGGAACATTAAAGACTTAATGTATGTGGTGACTGTAAATAAGACGAGAGGACATGATGTTAAAATTATACAGTGAAGAATGAAATATTTTTATTGTTAAAAGTTTAGTCTTTCCATATAATGTTTCAGAAATTTTCAGGATTGAAAAATGTGTATTATTTGAATTATTCGAACTACTGTTCTCATCTTAGATATTATTCTAACAATGTTCTGATCGGTGTGATTTCCGACTTTCACGAATCTGTACAGAATTTTAAAAGGGACCTTTTTATTTAATCTGCAAGATCCCATGGCACAATGGATAAAAGTGCTAAGTTAAATTAGTTCTAAGTGACAGTTTTCTGGAGGTTGATGGTTCAATCCTCAGTATTTTAATGTTGGATGCTTCAACGAGCTACAAGCCTTTGTGCCCCCTCGACATAAATACCGCTGACAAACCCGACAAGCAGCAAAATCCCACCCCTACACAGTAGAGATCCCTAAATGTAAGAAAGCCTTTTACTCTAATAGTTTCTTCCTGAGAACTGCTAGACTTTGGAATTCCCTTCTGGGTTCCTGCTTCCCAACTGTACTGATATGCATAAGTTCAAGTGTAAAGTAAACAGACATCTTGCTGCTCAACTCCCTGCATAGTATCCCTGCAAATTATGTCCCAGATAGTAGCTCCCTACATTAAAATGGCACTGTGCCTTGTTTGGGGTGAAAATGCAATAAAAAATTTAAAAAAAAAAAAGGGCGATACAACAAAATACACTTACAAATTTACGGATTTGTACTCTTTTGGATTAAGTAAAGATTTCCTTTTGAAATTCCATAGATATTCCTAAGTTCGAAATAGTTTCCGAGTTCGGTAAGAGACACGACTGAAGAAGGTTGGAGGTTACATCAACCGAAAAAAAAAATGATGAGAGAAATAGTCCGAATAATTTTAAAGTAATTCTTCCAGCTTTGAAAATATGACAAGAATACAAAAAGCAGGAAGACCATTTCCAGATAATTTTATGAAAAGCAGATTTATTTTTAAACAAATTTTTCTTGGAAAT
>NC_136507.1:60592526-60700026 GCF_053919585.1 Euprymna scolopes | reverse complement strand
ATAAGCTTAGATATGATATTTTAATTCATGCAGATTACGTATTACGAATCGAAATCAATACATACAGGTTCTCCACCCTCATTCATTAGTCTCTGAGCCATGCTGATATGCACATATATAAGCATATTCACCTGTCATCCCCTTTTTTTTGAAAGATGGAATCGCCGGATCAATAAAAACAAAATGCAAGCAAGCAAGATCCACAGAGTTTTACAATTTGTTGGGGATTTGCATAATTACCCTAAACAATAAATGAAAAAGAAATACGCTACAAATAATGTACTCTAAGAAAGACGCTTTGTTCATGGAATCTACGTTTAGGTTTAGACACAGATAAAGAGTTGGGGGAAATGTGAAACAATATCAGGTTGTTGCGAAAATTTTTGGCAGTTTGTAGAAAGGGCATTTTAAACCATCGAATTTATTTTATGCTTATTGTTATTAAACATATCACCATGATTAATTTATAACTTTTCCTTTCAAATTATAAAAGCATCATTTATATTTGCTGCAATATTCTAATCTATATTGATCCGAAAACGATCATTTTTAGTCAACAGAAAGGGAGTCAACTTCCATCATTATAATACTCGTCCTTACAACAGCAATCTAAAGAATTTTACAAGTGAGGCATTTATAAGCTCCTTGACAAATGGAATCAAGTTACAGAGAGCCAAATTCATCATTGTTATGAATAAAGATTTTCAAAAAGGCATAGTTTTTCTTTTCTATTTTTTTACAAAGGAGTCACCTCTTGTCGAGGCCAGAGGGCCACTCAAGGATAAGGGTTAATGAGTGTACAGTGGTCAAGAGGAACATGTCAGTCATCGATAGCAGTGGAAATTTGATAAATTGGATTACTTAAGGGGATGGCTCATCAAGAATTTGTTCACGTTGGACTTGAAGACAACCCATATTGTAGTTAGTTGGAAAGCAGGAAAACGGAACAGAGTTCCACAGGTGTGCAGTTCTAAGAAAGAAGCTTTGTTGGCAAAACTTTTGCACTGACCTAAGATTTTTCATAAAATTTTTGGACAAACCTATACGTTTTTTCTGTACTTTAATATATTAAAAAGGATGTGTTTTTTTTCTAATAAATTTTAATCTGAGCTTTTTGCAAAGAAAAATTTTTAATCTGAGCTTTTACAAAGAAAAAAGACCAGAGTTTGGCTGTAAAAAAAAAAGAAAAAAAAAAGAAAGAAAACGATTCCATTAAAACAGTAATCCTATCCTATCCCACTCAGGTAATAATAAAGTATCTGACTTTGTAAGAATAAATAAGAGTATTTTGTCTGAATTTTACCACACTGACGGTAAAACAAATTTAATTTTACTCTTTCTAATTTTTCAATTTCCTTTATGCCATTTTTGTTTCCCAATAGAACTCTGGTGAAGATTTGTGATAACAGGCATTTCTTTTTATTATAAGCATTTTAAAATGAAATGTGTCTTGTTTTCATGTGCGTTACAGAATTGATAAGACTATGTCTTTTTATTTTTGTTTGTTTTTGCATAAGCAGTAATGTGTTGCTACACAGTCATGGGCATGTTTCAGTCATCTAGTATTTAGTAACTAGAGACCTCTTCAGGCAATCACACTTATATGACAGCCTGAAGAGTTCTCTAGTTACTAAATGCGAGATGATCGAAACATGCTCATGACTGTGTAGCAACACATTACCGCTTATGCTAAAAACAAATTGAAAATATATCTTGCTCTACTTCAGTATTGAGCACTCTTGTATTATCCTCGTTATATCTGGTTACCTTACCTATGGAAAATAAAAACCTCAAATTATATATATATATAATTTATTCGAGAGTATATATATATATATATAATACTATTTTTATGAATAAATCTTAATTATTTTTACTTACGGACACTATGCTTATGCAATTATCAGTGCATGAATTGATAATTACTGCCAGTTGAAAGGTTTTAATTCAATCACAAAGTTACTTTTAACTTTGCACTCCGGTATTTAACCTGGAGGCCACCAAATATTTTCGTCGAGAGGAAAGAGAATTAAGTTCTATATATAATTCCAAGCCAAGCAGACAAATACAGAAAGCCAGTGAGATGCCTGTTTATTATTAGTGCGTTTGTTCAAGCTTTAGTTAGTTTCCATAGCAACACAGCTGATAGTGTTCAGCCGCAGCTAAAAGCATACATATTCAGAGAGAAGGAAAGAGAGGTGGGCGTGAATTAAGAATTGAAACATGGAGGAAGTTAAAATAGAATAATTCACACATGTTCATGCATGGGAAAAGGTTAAAATTGTCGTGTTAAATCAGTTGATACGGAGTACTACATGAGTTGACAGTAAGCCATGAAAGAAAGTGAGAGTGATAGAGAGAAATAGACAGAGGGAAAAGAGAGAGAAAAAGGCCCAAGCTATTCAGTTGTGTAGACAGCATTCAGACAGACGAGGGAGGGAAGAGAGTAATACAAACACATTGATATATGGATGTAAAAGAGCATGTTATATTAGTTGAAAGAGAGAGAGAGAGAGAGAGGGAGAGAGAGAGAGAAAAACAGAGAGAGAAATGAAAAGAGAAGGAATATCAATTATTCATATGTTTGGGAAGTTATTTACACAATGTATTTTCCTTCATTTTCTACAGGGGCTGCTATATAATAATGTTATAATATAAAAGACAGTTGTCTATCTTGTTAATCTATTATATAAATCTCACCTGTCTGCTTAAATGTATGTATGTATGTATGTATGTATGTATGTATGTATGTATGTATGTATGTATGTCTCCCTAAAACTTTCGACAGAGGCGACGGATTTTCACGAGATCGATATCGTTTTGAAGCTCCACCCTTCGGATGACAAATATCGCAAAGTTGGCTGAAAACATTAATTCCTTTACCCTCAACTGGGCACTTTTCTACAAGGAGGGGTCGCTTTTTTTTTTCGCCGATATTTTCGAAAGTCATCCCCTTTTTGATTGACTAGCCTTAATTTAAACGTTCGTCACTCCGTTTGGCGATAGGTGCGTCACGTTTTCTTTTTTTTTTTTTTTTGACGTTATTTTCCTCCTTCATAGTATGGGTTCGAGCTTGCCTACCTACTACCATTTTTTTTTTTTGTTCAACAGATATCTTCAAACACCCGGGCAACGCCGGGCACCCAGGCTAGTCTTCTATATAATAAAATAATCTTGATTTTTTTTCCTTGCATTATTAAAATAAATAAACATATCCTAAACAAATCTTTCACAATCAGCACATACAGCATTTCTTATCCCGTGTTTCGCAAAACTATGCTTACGCTTCGTTCTCGTTCACAAATTATTACTTTTATTCCAAACAAAATAACTTTCTTATAGTGTTAGATGTTTGCAGGGAAATGTCTAAAAATGTGCCGGTCGACGATTATGATGATCGTTATTAATATTTATAAAAATAGAATGTCAGAAACAATGTTATAATAGCGAAATAAATATTTACAGATAAAATTATTCATGTTAAAATGTTTTAATAGAAAGAACGTTGGTTTTCTTAACTAGCAAAAACAAAAATATTAACTTGGTGAAAAAGAATGTTAAAACATAAACAAAAGGACGTGACGAGATAGCTTAAAAATATACGTATCAATTAGTCAAGAGTTGGGAGTCAGAGATAGCAGACTCAGTCGGTAGTCAGAAAGAGAAAGATGGTCCACGGACGGTAATGGCTCTGAGTAGGGGAAATGTCAATAGTAAAAATCTAGAAGCAGCGTTACAGCTTTCTACTGGGGAGAAAGATCCGAAATAAAGCTGCTGTAAATACCACCAAGGTCGTACAAATATTCGTTTGAAACTTCTGAGGATCCGTCAAATCAAGATCAACCCGAGATGGAGAAGGTATGTTTTACCTTTGGTCGATGTAAAACATCAGAGACTGTTATTTGTCACTTTATGTTATAATGTTATATGTCCTGTTTAAATAATCACTATACGATTAATAGGCACATTCATAGCTAGATGATCAAATATATATGCACGTCAATAAAACACATTATGTATAGAACTCCCTATGTTATGCAGAACCTTACAAGACGACAATATATGTATTCCCACAAAAAGGGTAGTAAGCACTTTCATCCTCTATACATTAAATCATCTCACTCACTCCACATATCTGCCAGAATATTTTCAATCGGTGTCATTATTCCTGCAGCACTTATTCTATTCAGATCTACGGATGTACAGATTTGCAATAAACACAAGGTTCATAATTTTTAGTTTTCATTACACCAGTTTCTATTATACCAGCATTAATATATATATATATATATATATAAACTGCAGTTTAATTTGTTGCTGGCTATCTTGCTCTTGCTTGTTGCTGGATCTCAACATTTTGAACCGAGAGAGAGATTTAGCTGTCGTACAAAGCTAAGACTCTGTAACATCATCTTTGTATAGATACTCCCTCAGGCATTTGGGCTCATGGATTTTAAATGTCTGAGGGAGTGGCACTCGTCTGACAAGACGTTGCAATCATCATCATATATATATATATATATATATATATATATATATATATATATATACAGGGTGTCCACAAAGTCTGGCTACATTATGTAGCCAGACTTTATGGAAGCATCCTGTAGATTATGTAGCCAGACTTTGTGGCCACCCTGTATATATATATATATATATATATATATATATATATATATATATATATATATATATATATATATATACGTGTGTAATGTAGCCAGACTTTGTGGACACCTTGTATATATACATATATATATTAAACAGGACATTCATTGTAATTACATATCACCCTACTACAAGCAATCCATTCGCAGATACGCATTTATACATAATATGAATAAATATTTAGGCACTTAAAATATTCCATAAATTTATTAATATCAATAACACGTTCATTGTAAACCTCAATAAATAGAGTAGTGATTTTTCCCCTACGTCTATATTTCCAATAGGCAAATAAGCGAGCAAACCTTTCACAAATAGCAGATGCACATTAAACAGTAAATAATAATTAGTAGAAAGAAGATTCGATTACTTATACATTTCCAGTTGATTTTACTTAGTCACGTCGGATGCCAATAAAAGACCTTTCAGAATTTAGGTCTCTTTCATGGTTCCTCCCACCCCTTGTTCCATCTTCTCTCCCATTAACCCAATTTCGATAACGTATTATCTCACGATTGTAAGAATGTTCGTCTTAACAAAACCACCAGGCAAGATATCTGTGTTTTTCTTGCCTACACGTAATTTTGAATTATTACTAAAAAGGACGCTCGGCGTTGACCGGTCGTAAAATAAACATAAATATAATAATTTAATGTATGCAGATTTCGTACTTATCGTTATAGAGTCAATTATTTCATACTATAGTGTACCCAATATATAATCCTGATTTCATAAGTAATATATATATATATATATATATATATATATATATATATATATATATATTACTTATGAAATCATGATATATATATATATATATATATATATATATATATATATATATATATATGATTTGAGTGCCATCAGTTAGAATCGAAACCGAAATGAAAAGATAACAAAAACATAGTTCTATGATTGAAACTATGTCTACAAGTTTGTTTGTTTGTTGTTTTTTGTTTTTTTTTTATATAGGCATGACCACTTATCAAGGCCAAGAGGCCACTCGAGGATAAGGTTTAAAGAGTGTACAGTAGACAATTGGACAATATAGTAATCGTTAGTAATGGAAATTCGGTAAATTTGTTAACAAGTGGAACGGCTCACGAAGAACCTGTTTATGTTAGACTTGAAGACGACTATATTGTAGCCAGCTGGAAAGCAGGAAAACGGAAGACAATTCCGCAGGCGTGCAGTTCTAAGAAAGAAGCTTTGTTCATGGAATCTACGTTTAGGTTTAAGTTAAGCAAAGACTGAAGTTTATTTGTACTCCATGTGGTTGGAATGTGGAAAGGAGTGTGAATTTCATTAAATACAAGTTGGTTTCCATGACAGCAATGTTTTTTTATAAACAAGATGCAAGCAAGGGCGGTTGCCCGGTTCACAGAGTTTTATAATTATATCTATATATAAATATAATCTATATTATATTTCTGTCTATCTGTCTGTCTCTCCGTCCGTTCCACTTTTTCTCGGATATTATGAAACCGAACTGGCTAAAATTTTGTCTGGACCTTTGCTATGATAAGGTGTAGTGAAATAAGTATTATAATATCAGTTCGATGCAGAGTTAGGGATTAATAGTAATTAGTAACCACAATACCACGTTTACTCTTGAAGTTTTCTCGAAAACTACCGACCGGGCTAGATGAAATTTGCATGGACCTTTGCTATGATAAGGTGTAGCGAATTAAGTATAATAGTATTCGTCGATTGCATGATTACGAATTTATAAAGATTAATATTTAATACAAAAATGAGCATAAATTAAACCTCATTCAACTATCGATTTGGCATAAATTTATTCTTAGTTAGCAGGATATAACGTTCGTCCATTTTTAATGGACTAAAAATGTATGAAATTTCATAATTATTATAGCCATAATTTATGTAAATGTCTGTTTGTCTGTAAGAGATTTATTAAACTAAAAAATAAAGCATGAGAAAACAAAGTAAATTTGAAACACACACACACACACACTCTCTCTCTCTCTCTCTCTCTCTCTCTCTCTCTCTCTCTCTCTCTCTCTCTCTTCCTAGATCTTGGACTGACAATAACTCCACGTGGCACGGACCTGTCGCCTCCAACTTCTCTCTTGGGACTCAGTAGAACTCACCCGGCCTTCGAGCTCGGGGTTCGACTTAGAAGTGAATACAAACAAGCCAACATGGCTACCTTCATTTGCGTTTCGGTCAACTATTCCTCTGGCCTTCTTCAGGTGATTAACTGTGACAGGATAAGAATGCTGTCCCTTAACTGTATCCTCAGTAATTACTGCCTTCCATAGTTAGCACAGTGGATAAAGGCGTTGAATCTCTACAGTTCCAGGTGAGCATTGTCTGAAGATAGCAGTTTCAGTTCTACCCAAAGCAGGCCAGAGGATTAGTTGGCCAAAACGTGATGAGACAATAATAACTATGGAAGGCAATAACTATGAAGATGAGGATAGCAGTCTAGACTCAGTACAAGAAGATATCAAGTGCACATGTGGATTGGATCAAATGATTTTTTTAATAATAAAATTCAATGATTCCAATTTGACTGCTTCATTCTGTCTAATGAATCTGAAGAGTTTGCTTGCTTTGAAATTGTTGATTTCGAATTTGAATTTTTGTATCGGTTTTTATTTAAAAATATTTGATATTCGTTCTAACACTTTGATAGATTCTATGGTAAAAACGAAAATTAGTTTTTCATTAATAAATATATAAATTACTCATCTCAAAGGATCCCCCCCCCAAAAAAAAAAATTATATATAATGAGTAAGGTTGTGACAACAGCATATTCTTTTCATTCTTCTGACTCTCGAGTATATATCCGACACAGTAAGACACAGCCAATCAATCGAGAACCACATCAGTCTCTATAAAAAACATATAAGATATTAACGGATATATACTCAAGAGTCAAAACAATCAAAAGAATATGCTGTTGTCACAGCCCTAATAATGAGTGAGGATATTGTAGAAAAATATGAATAATGCTTTAATAATTTGAAAGGAAAAAGTTATAAATCAATCATGGTGATATGTTTAAGTATTAATAATATGTATAAAATCAATTACAATGCTTTAAAATGTCCTTTTTTAGAAACCAGCAAAAAATCTTTTGCGTTGATCTGATAGTTATGTATTTTTATAAAAGACTCTGTTCACCGGCCAGTCTAAGTGCGAAATAAGATTTTTTTTTTTTATTGGAATCCTTTGAGATGAGTAATTTGTATATTTATTTATTTGTTTGTTTATTTACGTATTTATCCTCATCTTCATAGTTGTTGTTGTTGTTGTTGTTGTTGTTTCACGACGTTTCGGCCAACTATTCCTCTGGACTTTGTCAGGTGGTTAACCACGACAGGATAGGAATGCTGAGTCTCTTAACTTGTATCCTTCATAATTACTGCCTTCCATAGTTGTTGTCTCACCACATTTTAACCAACTAATCGCCTGCCCAGCTTTGACGGATTGAAACCACTATCTTCAGACAATACTCACCTGAAACCGTAAAGATTCAATGCCTCTAGCCACTGCGCCACAGGCTTATCACACTTAAGTGCAAAATAGCATTTTTTTTTATTTATTTATCAAATATGATAGAACACTTTGAAGGCTCTGTCACAGTTAAGAGTGAAATAATGTCTGTCATGTTCAAATTAAATAGCATTTGTCTTGGTCTCTTGCTCTTAAATATGGAACATAATTTTATTCGACCTGTCATACTTAAATTTAATATAGCTTTTTTTTTTTGTGTGTATGTCATACTTAAGTGTGAAATTGTTTTTTTTTCGCCTGTCAGATTTAAGTGTGAAATGCTATTTTCTTTGGTCTTTTAGCGTTTTTTTTTTATATCAGGCACACTTAAGAGAGAAATAATATTTTCTTTGGTATGAAAATTTACATTGTTCTGTTGCAATCAAATTTGCTCTGTCACAGGTAAGTGTGAACTATCGTTTTTTTTTTTTTGGTCTGTCATGTGCAAATGTGAAATATTATTTTTTTAGTGGTCACGCTTAAGTATGAAATATAATCTTTTTTTTTTGGTATTTCACAGGTAAGTGTGAAATAATATTTTTTGGTATGTCACGCTCAAGTGTGAAATAACATTTTTTGGTATGTCACGTTCAAGTGTGAAATAACATTTTCATTGCAAAAACGCATTGAAAGAACACATTTTAAGAAAATCCGCCCTTATTTATTCATGCAAAACTAATTTTCGTTTTTACCATGGAATCTATCAAAGTGTTAGAACGAATATCAAATATTTTTTAATAAAAACTGATACAAAAATTCAAATTCGAAATCAACAATTTCAAAGCAAGCAAATTTTTCAGATTCATTAGACAGAATGAAGCAGTCAAATTGAAATCATTGAATTTGATTATAAAAAAAAACAAAAAAACATTTGACCCAATCAACATGTGCACTTGATATCTTCTTGTACTGAGTCGGCATTCACTCTGGGCGAATTAAACTGGCTCAAACCTTCTCGTTCACATGTGAGTTTCAGAAGGAAATTCCCAGTGGATACCGAATACACAAGGAGTACCCCCGTGTATATAATGGTCAGAGGAAATGGTTTTGGTGAAGTTATTTTTTTTTCAGGGAAGTGTCGTTGTCCTCACATGTAAAACCACCTGGTGGCAGTGGCAGTGGCAGTGGCAGTGGCTAAGTGGGAAATGACACAGACTGACAACCGGGGTGTGCGAAGTTCGAATTCATAAAAACATTTTCACTTAAAGATGTTGGCAACCTTCATTTGATCCCTCTAATAAGAACCTAATGTCTTTCTAAAAAGTTCCTGGATATGACCTTAAACTATATCCAGTGGTGAGGCCCCAGCTTGCGGGCTTTGGGGAGTGTGGAGCCACCCTTTAATTGCTATTGCTCCCAGGTCCACTCTGACCCGGAGTGGTAGTACCTGTTTGGGTCTCAACTATGGGTTAAATAGAAATGGACTTGAAAACAACAAATATATTCTATTAAAAAAATTTTCTTCCCAATCTTAGGATTCGGCATTAAATAACCTGAAAAGGGTTGATATGCCGTAAAACAAAAACAACCAACCAACTTTCTAAAAAGAATTATAACTAGAAAGACATCAGGGAAACGAATGCCAACAATAATACCTTCTAGCAGCAAAATTTCATCCCTTCATTATAGAGGTCTCTAAATGCTGGAAAGCCTTGTACTCTAATAGCTACTTCTCTCAGACTGCTAGACTTTGGAATTCCCTCCCTGTTCATTGCTTCCCTAACTGTACTAACATGCAGAAGTTTAAATATAATATGAAAAGACATCTCGCTCATCTCTTCACATAGTTCCCAGTAGACATGGTCCTAAATAGCAGTTCCTTATGTCCTGTGAATTAAAAATAGTACAAACTTGACCTGGTACAACGTGCCGTCCGTTTCAGGAAAGGGAAAATATAAATAAATAAATAAAGATGGCCGCTCCTGCTATTTATGGACTGGTGGTCACGTGATGTAACAAGATTTGGGGAAAAATATGCAAATGGGATGCAGTCGGTTTTTCAAATAAAAAGCCTGTGTCAGAGAGAATGGGACTCTTTGGCATGAGTAAGTTTCTGACGTATGTGCGTTGAGGTTTGATAACAAGAATTGAATGAAGGAGAACATAACGATTGGAAATTCTTCCTGAGAACTTTACTGTCTAATAATACCAACACATTTATAACCGCATGTCCAAGTGGTAATACAGGGTGACCAAAAAAAAAAAAAAAAGAAGCTAAATGGAGGCCATCTAAAACATATGCTGCAGAACGGATAAAAAAAGGGCAAAGACCCTAGTGTTTTGATGTGATGTTTTGAATATAATAAACTAGTTATGGCCAAAGTTTCATTTCATTCGGTCAAAACACTAAGAAATGGGGCCTAATTAGAGTTGGGGCCCGTTTTATTTTTTGGGGTCACCCTGTAATAGAACACTCTGCTGGAATCCTTTTTTTTTTTTTTAAATAAAACTAAGTATATATATATATATATATATATATATATATATATATATATATATATATATATATATATATATATATGTATCTAACTTCTTGTAAACTTTAAAAACGAAAAATCAGGCGACTTTAAAAGCTGTGCGATTTGTAAATCGTTGTGTTCTGCCATTATTGCAACTATTACAGCACATTTTTTTAAAAGTGATGTTCTCAAACACTAGATGAACCTTATATGTATGTCGGAAGTGTCGACGCCCTTCTACATACAGCGATTGGCGTTCCTTAATGATTACGCATCTGTAACTGGCCAGGTTCAACGTTGCTTATAAGACCCTAGTGTTTTGATGTGATGTTTTGAATATAAGAAACTAGTTATGACCAACGGACATTAACATTAAGAAACGGGGCCCTAATTAGAGTTGGGGCCCGTTTTTTTTTAGTCACCCTGTATACCTTGATAGGGATGAACAAGAGTAAAAAAAAATCATCTGAATCATTTGAAAGGAATGAATGATGGTGCTCATCATCATCATCATCATCATCATCATCATCATCATCATCATCATCATCCCACAACAACGACAACAAAAAATAAAAAATTAAATAATAAAAAATAAAAATAAAATAAAAATAAATAAAAATAAAAATAAATTAAAAAAATAAAATAAATAAAAATGAAAATAAATAAAAAAAATAAAAAATAAAAATGAAGCACCTAACATTTATAAATAGTAACTCACCGAGTACTGACCAAGATTGATGTTACTGACATGGCTGCAAGGTCTGTTACAGGTGTCACCTATTTATTTATTTTTTTTATTTATTTTTTATTTATTTATTTTTTATTTATTTTTTATTTATTTTTTATTTATTTATTTTTTATTTATTTTTTATTTATTTATTTATTTATTTATTTTTTATTTATTTTTTATTTTATTATTGCAAAATAATAACAAAGTCAAATCATATTCTATCGAGATTTGTTTTATTTACTGTTGAGGATTTTGATGTAAGCAATATTACATTCTTAATTATCTGTCTTCCTTTGACTTGACAACAAAATCAATCATGTAGACATTATTGGTGAATCTAAAAAAACATGACCATCTGCTTCCCTATGACCCTCTTCCCTTTCTGCTAGATTTATATTTTCTCTGATTCAAGCAAGCAAACCACTTTATTTTGCTAACTTCAGGCGATTTCCACCAATAAACAACTTCCTTGCTGACAACCAAAGATCTAATATAAATGTTAACTAACGATTTACTAAATATTACTAACCCGTTCTGGACTATTTTCAGTAATAGTTATCGCGTCGTTATTTGAGTCACCGAATGTTCATCTAACAATCGTGCGCATTAGATGAATGGTCTGCAAGACCTGTTATAGATATCGCCTTGATTAATTTCAAAATGATAACAATCAAATTAAAGTCTTTCAACATCGGTTTGAAAAGCTACAAAGACAGGAGTGGTACTATTAAAACGAGCGACCTTTTGTGCTCCAGAATTTATTTTTTTGCATAGTTACGATCATTGTTAATGCTCTTTTGTCAGGAATTCAATGACACATCTTTGTTTCTGATGCATGTCCCTAACAGGGGTTGCTTTCTTAGAGTGTCACACTGTCAATATCTGAAACAGAGAGATGACGCTTTCAAGGCAGGGACGCATAAGTCCAGTTATAATAGCAATGCAATTCGTAGTCCTCTCTTATTCATTCAGGAGGAATAGAAAAAATAGGAGGCATTACTTTTGTAACGTCTTTCATATATGCAGGATTAATCATCCACATTCATCGAAAATAACACCCCTAGAATCGTTAATAAAATTCAGAATCCTTTTTGTAATTTTATTTACCTCCCCTCCAGATGGTGAGACACAAGGTCAAGTGTGGGTTTTGGTGAAAGTGTTTCTCTGGAACAAACTGGAGTTGAACTTGGAACACTCAGGTTTTCAGTCCGTGCCATTGACCACTGTCAGAATTCTTCCTATAATTCGATCATATGTGACGCAACTCAACTTCAGATGATGACTAACTTTGTCCACCAAGTTTTAATCATGAATTTCCAGCAATCTTGCTCACAAATTTAACATAGATTTTAATTAACTACTTACTAGATATTACTAACACTTTCTTGACTAACAGAATTCTCAGTAATACCTATCTCGTAGTAATTGAAGTTAGCAAATACTCACCAAACAATCATGGATATTCTGCTAGGAATGCTGGTACATATGTTGATAGAGACTTTAATAGTGCTAGTATTTACAGAAGAGTTCTCCAAAGGGGAGATGATCACAAATAAGGGAGGAGGATTTTCATTACTTATTACAAGCAATGTTACCTTCATAATTATACATTTGCTTTTTCTTTGATAGCGACTTTGATACTGCTCGTACAAACAGAAGAGTTCTCCAAAGGGGAGGTAATCACAAATAAAGGCGGTTACTCTTAATTATTTATTACAAGCTTATTACATTGATAATTATCTGTTTGGGAAATCTAAGGAAACATGATTGGTTGCTTGCCCACTGGCCTCCTCACCGGAAATATTTATCTCATCTTTGTTTTTATCAGGCAAAATGCGTCATTTCCATGACATAACTATCAACTGAAATCCCTGCCCCAGTCCAGCTTATTATTATGAGATACATTGTGAACTTTTGCAAACTTTTAATGAAAAGTTCAAGATACAGGGTTACTTCCACAAAAAATGCTATTCATGGAATCTATTATGAAAAGGGCAAATATATTTTTGTATGTTCGGCTTAAACTTGATAATACACAACAAACACCTAAAAAGTTGACATGTCTTAATACGCATAACTTTGGATATATTGTATCTAAAATTTTGAAAAATAAAAGATTTCATTATTTGGGATTCAAAAGCCATTTATACCATTTAATGTTTTCAAGATGTTCATGCATCTTTTAATGTTATGATGCAAGGAAAATAACTATGATTTTTTTTTTTCAGAGTTATTTTCCTTACGCTGACTCGAGGTGTGTGCGTGTATGTCCAGCGAGAGAAATAGGCTGATTGAAGAAGAAAGTGGGAAGAAAATGGGTTAAGAGTAAAGATAAAATAAAAGTTATGTTACAGCTTTTCCTCGGGAAATGCCGGGTAGCTGTGATAGTAATTTATAAAATTCACAATTATGTAATTTAATACTATTTGATAAAAATAAACTTCAGTATATGTCTAGACACTTTGGTGATCGTCTCACCCGTAGGAAGTGTGAACTTAAATGGGTTTTACTTATTGGGTCATAAGACCGCCTCAGATTCTTATCTGTGAAGTTACCTCAAAGATAATGTCTCTCAAGACAACCTCTCAGACTATTGTGGAACTAAAGAAAGCTATTGCAATTCAAATCAGAACAGCGATAAGAGAGGAATGTGTCAGAGTTATTGATATTTGTGCATGCTGTATCGAAATGTGTTTTTCATTGAATGACAATAAAACAGCGACTGTTTGTCATTCAAGTCTGAAACTTGGGGGGAAAGACAAGCATATAATGAAGTTTATTTGAGTCAAATATGGTTCGATTGCAAAAAGGAGTTAAATTGTATCACAACTCGTTTTACGTTTGAATCATGCAAATACAAGTATTGTCACCGAACCTGAGATCATGAACCAGAGTTTGGTGACCTCTTGAAGCCCTCAAAACTACTTTTCAGAAGGAGATGAAAAGAAAAAGAAAACAAGGAGAGTTTTATAATATTCGGTTGAGTTGTCATTTGATTTCTATTAAAATAAATCAGTATTTTAGAGGATTGTACATAAATACAAAACTAGATCTCTTCCTCTTCATCACAAAAATGGATCCTTCCTTCTCGTTCCTAACAAAAAATGGACCCTTCCTTCCTCTTCATCACAAGAAGTAGCCCTTCTTTCCGCTTCTTTACAAAAACGGATCCTCTCTTCCTGTTGTCTAGAAAAAATATCTTCCTCCTTCTTTTTATACAACTGCGTCCTTCATTCATCTTCCTTACAAAAATACATCCTTCTTTCATCTTCCTTACAAAATTGCACCAATCCTTTGTCTTTCTCACAAAAAATTCACCCTCCTTCGTCTTACAAAAATGCACTTTCTTTCTGTTTCTTTCAAAATCCGATCATTTCCTCCTTTACAGAAACCCTGCAGATAGAGTAGGATTTCTTTTTAACGCTTGAGTAGATTTTGATTCATAATGATATCGTCAAGAGTTGCAGATAATTCATGTTTGAAACTGACAATTCTACTTGATTAAATAATAAGAAAAAGGGCTTAATATATTTTTAGTGCTCTTGGGTATAATAAAAAATTCTCAGTTTAATCGAGAAAATCTTATCCATATATGTAGATATTTTAATAGAAAAAAAAACACTTGCTGACCTAAATTTATAGAAAATATTTTAATAAATAGGAATTTAAAAAAAGAACAAGATTTTTAAAAATTTGTTTTTCATTTTAAAATGATTTTTAACAGCATTCTCAATAGTTATGGTTGCAATTTTTCATCAAGATAAATCGAGTTCAATTTAACACTCGGAAAAATAATTTCAGCATTTTCGTATGAAATAATTGCATAGAAAAAAACTAACAATCTCAAAATAAGCACCCGTTTATGAAAATAATGCTTTTCTATTAAGCTTCTGAATTTTTAAAATCAGGATTGATTATTCGTAATTTTGGGGTTCTTCAGACTACTGTTCTCATCTTGGTGTTATTTGTACAATATTTCGGTCGATGTAACCTCCGACCTTCTTCAGGTGTGTCTTGTCAAACTTTAGACTTTCTGTTGAACTAAAAAAATCTGTGCCTAATTATAAAGAGTTCCATTTGAAATACCTAACAAATTTCCGAGTTTGACAGAAAGATTCCTGAGTTCAACAAGATACACCTGAAGAATGGTTACATCGACCGAAACGTTGTGAAACTAACACCCAGGATGAGAACAATCGTCTGAAGAATAAAAAAAAAACATGCATACTTTTATAGTTACAAATAACTTTTTCTCCATCTTTTTTAATGTTAACCAAGTCTGAAAATAATAAACTAACAGTGACAATGGTGGTATACGTGTAGAATATTAAAAAAAAATGATGCTTAATCATCATCATCATCATCATCTATAATATTAATCTCACTGTTTTTTTAAATCTATGTATGTATGTATGTATGTCTAAAACTTTCGACAAAGGCGACAGATTTACACGAGATTGGTATCGTTTTGAGGCTTGACCCTTCGGACGATAAATATCGAAAAATTGGTTAAAAACATTAATTCCTTCACCCTCAACTAGGCACTTTTACTACAAGGAGGGGTCGCTTTTTTCGACGATATTTTCGAAATTCATCTCCTCTTTTCGATTGACTAGCCTTAATTTAAAACTTCGCCACTTGGCGATGGACGCAACAGCAAACCTTTTTTTTCTCACATTCTTTTCCTCCTTTGCTGTACGGGTTCGAGCCTACATGCCTACTACTACTTTTTTTTTTTTTTTTTTTGCTGAACACATACCTCCGAACACCCGGGTAACGCCGGGCACCCAAGCTAGTCAATAAATAAATAAGATTGTAAAATATTTTTTTATGCCGGGTTTCCTTGGAAACTTACTATTATTGTAAGGATTCTACAAAGGAAAAATATTGGGAAACAGGAGAAGGAATGAAAGCGAAAACAAAAAAGAATGAGTGATAAAACTTAAGAGAGTCACTGCTAGTTTTGAAGTATTCAACCGGGTTAGTCTTTAGGAGAGTTGGACGAATGTATCATATCATAGCTTATTAGGACTCCCCGTAAATAAAAAAAAAAACTAGCATAATCTTGTCCAAAGTGACTGAGCACTTAAGAGACAAAAATAGGCCAAAATTGTCTTGAATAATCTTGTTAAACAGGAGTTGAGCCGTTAAGGGACAAAAGGTGGCCGTGAACTAAACAAAAGATTAGATTAACTAGAAGAAATGGGTTCTGGCTATGACCTTGAAGTGAATATTTTAAAAGTGTGGAAGTCTAACCTTTACTTACTAGTACTGCCGGGTCGATTGACCAAGAGTAGTAGTAACTGTTCAGGTTTCATCGAAAAACAATGCCTTGCACACTCTTAGCTAAGGTGTTAACTCCCACCTCATCCCACTGCATTAAAATCTATCTTACCCGGCTCTGAAGTTGACTTAACATTTGTTTTGTTTTGTTTTTTTACTGGGAGGCGGGAGCACCGCTTATCAAAGCCTGGAAGCCACTCTAAGATATGAGTGTTCGATAGACGGTGAAACAACACTGTGATCATCATTAATGGTGGAACTTGGATAGGGTTTGATTATTTAAGACGGCTGCTCAACAAGAATTTATTGACATTAGACTTGAAAACGACCATCTTATAGTAAGCTGGAACACAGCCTCTATGGTATTGTGTTCAGAAGACAGACAGTTTTAGGAAAGAAACTCAACTCCTGGAATTTTCCTTTAGTTTTAGGCAAAGAAATGAGTGGGGAAAATGCTGACAGTTGTTGTAGCTGGACGTGTGTTTGTTGTGAATGTTTTACAAGGGGGAGGGAGACCATGCATTGAAGCTCAGTCGAATACCTAACATACAAATATTGATAGAGTAGATATAGATTTGTAACGACATACACAGCATAATCACGTTGACACACCGGTTCTCATAAGATCACCGAAGTTAAGCAACATTGAGCCTGGTTAGTATCAAATGGGTGACCATTTGGGAATTCTAGGCGCTGTATGTGCTCCCCATTTATCTCGGCATTTGTTTCCAGTCGTCCTGTACTTTACTTGTCACTGGTATTTAACAATGTTGTCTCGGGAGAGGTGTGGTTGCTGATTGTGCACCTCCTGACACAAAAATTTCATGCGCAGACAACCCTTCGTGGGTATCCATAGTCTGTCCAAGACTGAAGGAGCCTGTTTAGATTAGTAACGTCTCTTTTGTGAGAAAGAGGAAGTAAAGAGGTGAAAATGTTCTTGCCCACTAGATTTCGAAAACGGTTTTGTACTATGTCAAGAACTTAAAAAGTGTGACTCAGAGGATACTAGCTGTTTTCTGCTCTTTTGGGGCTGACGACTGAGTGGACAAAATATTTGCCAAATCATTCTCTCTTTTGTTCCTTTTTGGTTTAGTCACTTAAACAACAACAACAACGGGTGTTTTCCATTTCTTGTATTTTGTCAAGATTAGTTTTTAGACGTATGTCTTGTTCTGTCAAGTTGTTTTCGGAATTGCTCTAACATATGTTGCTATGTCCACCTTTTTGCATTTTGACATATTTGGATTTTCTGACATTGGTTAAATATTTCTGTGTAAGAATAAATAAATCCAGTTATGTCAAGAATGAGAGTTCAATATAGAAACGTTATTTTAATTTGAATAAAATAAAATACGCATCAAGTGCGCTTGAAACCCAATCACAACAGAATATTAGGAAAATAAACAAATATTTTACTTGTTTGAAATTTATAACATAAATATATTTTGGAGGTAGACTCCATCTTCAGTATGTTGTTTTGTTTCTTTGTTTTTCTTTTTCTTCTTCCTTGCCATGTTTTACATTTGGAGCAAGAAGTCTGTTTGTATAGAGCCGCGTGTTGTATCTGGTGGTTGTATTTTGAAATGTTTGAACTGTGAAATCCAGTTATATTTATATAAGTAAGGCTTTTAGTTCTTTTTGTTTAACTCTTTTGCTACGTGTAAAACAATTGCATAATCAATAGATTACACATATATTGAAAAATATATTCTTGAAAAAATGCTGAATATTTCATTAAATTTAGACAATTACCTGATTTTTGGTAACTAAAAAATAACAACACACTGGTTTCTTCATATATATTTAGTTATGTCTGCAATTAATATAGAGCACATATGAGTACATATGAAAATATCAGCAGCAGCCGAAGGAATGGATGGCAAGCGATTGTATTAGCAGCAGGAGCAACGTTTGAACTTGTATGCAAATTGGCAAGTGTGCTCAGGCTTGCATCTGATGAAAAAGAAAAAAGGACACCACGTGGTCAGAGAGGAAAAAGTCGATGCCGAAGGAGATGGACGTGTAAAGTGAAGGCAAGAACTGGCCGGCTGTGGCCAGTGTGCAGTCGGAAGAAGGAGAAACACGAATCAGGTTAAATGAACATGTGGTAGTGAGTAGTGATAGGACGATTCCAATATTTTTCCCAATTCTGATACAATTACCGATTCCGATTCCGATTCTGATTCTTTATAAATCTCTAAATATTAAACTATATAGCTGTATTTTTTCTCCAATTACCATAGTAACACACAAGTTAAATGTACAGATATTTTCCTAAACGTAAAAATATATTTGTGTGTGTGGGGGGGGGATTTTAGCTTCACTGGCGGTTTAAAATCAATAAATATTTATTATTTTATCATTATTACCAGCAATGGAAAATTTTGGTTTAAACAAAATCAAACAAAAAAGACAATTAAAAGAATTGTTTTGGCATCGGAAAATCGGTACAGATTTTTTTGATTCCGATACCAATTTCGATACCCCCAAATATTCTGATTTTTCTGATTCACGATTCTGATTCCGATACTCATCCGATACTCATCCCAACACTACTAGCGAGATATTTTTATAAATGGTATCAAGACAAAAGATTAACGGTAGTAAATGCGTTTGTTAAAAAAAGAAAAAAGATTTTTATTTATTTATTTCCAGTTTTATTTTTATAAATAAATAAAATAAAATGTAAGGCCACTTAATGTTACATATATTTATTTTGGACGCCATGACTAGGCCTTTTATCAAAAAAGGGTCAATATGAAGTAATTAAGAAAGAAAAATAAACAATGCAGTCGCAAAAGAGGGGCAAAAAAAAAAAAAAGGAAGAAATGCAGTCGCAAATAAGGACTTAAAAATAAACCCGGCCGAAAGTGGAGAACCTGAAACAAAAAGGATATTGCACACATTGGTGAGTCAATTGTTTGCTCTTTTTCTTGTTGTCTGCTCACTTTTGAATTTTTTCTTCAGTTCTGTCATATGTTAAAGACGAACGTTCTAGTCTTACGGGTCGGGTATGCATTATTATCAGTGATATTGTTTCGTGCTCATATTAATGTAGCAAATAGCTTGTTTTGTTTTAGAGAGAAATTTGGCTTGCATTACCGCTGTGGTGGAGGGGTGAACATTTGGGGTGCTCACAGTCCTAGGTTATAGAGATGGAGACTGTGGATAGCAGAAGATAGTGATTAGACTTTTGATGAGTCAGTTTAGCGAGTGAAGAAACAATGCTCGCATTAGATAGATAAGGGACAAAAAGTGGTTGTGTACAAATCTATCAATGAGCGACGAGATGTAAATATTATGACTGACAGAGAGAATCAAGGGTTAACATAAGAGAATAAGAAAAAAGCCACACGAAAAAACTCAGGTGAAAAAATATATATGTACAAATTATCTTGAAACACAATTAACATTATAACATATGTGCTATGAAAACTGTCAAGATTCAAGAAACTGACTTTATTACTGAAGTGGCGGTGTCCTGTTTCAGTTTTGTGAATTTTCAGACTCATGACCAATAAACATCAAAGACTATGCAAACTCTGATTTGGTCTTGCAATAATTTGACTGGCTTTGTAAAATTTTTGTAACATTTGAAACTGTATTCTTGCACAACCAAGCTGAAACACTTCAACACTGCTTCAGTGAAATATCTAAAAATCCTCTCTAAAAAACATAAATCCTTGCTATTCAAACATTTCACTGAGATTTTCCCTTTAAACCTATGAGACGTTGCCTTTAAATATTTGGAAGAATAAGTTGGAATTCCTTTATTTTTATAAATGAGAAAAAGGAAAGAATAAATAAGGAGAGGAATTTCTGATGAAACAAGTATGAAATGGAAATGCCGAACAGACTATAAACTAAGACATTTTTATTTGGATTTAATTATTCATGTTTTATTGTGTTAACTTTTGGGTTTTCTGTTCTTGCTCTCTTTTATTACCTCGAGCAGGTTTAATTAAATTCTTCTAAAGACTTTCTTTTAGAAGGGAAGATATGTGCGCGTATGAAAATATCAGTAGTAGCCGAAGGATAGATGGCAAGTGATTGTATTAGCAGCAGGAGCAGCATTCGAACATGTATGCAAGTGTGCAAGGGTTTGCATCTGAAGAAGCAAAGTTTGTGCCGAAGGAGATGGACATGTAAAATGAAGGCGAGAATGGGCTGGCTGTGGCTGGAATGTGGGTGGAAGAAAGAGAAACGAGTGCCAGGTTAAATGGATACATGGCAGTGACAGACTTTTAAGCTGTGGAGAAAGAAAAACTGTAATAAACAACTCATTAAAAAAAGCCGAGTCGAATTTATTTATTTTTGTTTATTTGTTTTGTTTTTTTTATCACTTCACGAAGATTTGATTAAATTCTTGTAAAGAATTTTTTTGGAAGGGAAGGTATGTAACAGAGCGCATATGAGCATGTATGAAAATATCATCATCAGCAGCAGCAGCCGAAAGATAGATGGCAAGCAATTGTATTATATGAACGCATATGCAAATTGACAAGTATGCTCGGGCTTGTGTCTGAAGAAAAAGAAAAAAAAAACACCACATGGTTGGGGAGAAAAAGTAGACGCTGAGGAAGACAGACGTGTAAAGTGAAGGCGAGAATGGGCCAACCGCAACCAGTGTTCAATTGGAAGAAGGAGAAACGCCTTCAGGTTAGATGGACATGTGGTAGCAAGAGACTTTTAAAGAGGTGTCGAGACGGGAGAGTAATAGTAATAAATGCTTTTGTTAAAAAAGAAAAAATGCCGACTCAGATTTTTATTTATTTGTTTCCGGTTTTATTTTAATGAATTACTAAAGTAAAGTGTAACGCCTCTTAACATAACATATACAGAGATTTCTCATCTTTTTTAAGTAACGATATCTTGTCAGAGAACATAATTATTTCGAATTTCTCATTAAAGCATAAACAACACAATGTATATTTACGTGTCTAAGATTTATATATTACATGGCCCGGAATTGATTGATGATCAACAAATGTTTCACACTCCAATATTTTTATTGTTATCGAAATCGATCCAATCGACCATTTTTCAATCAAATCAATTGATTGTCTGCACTTGTAGGGAACTCACTGCAGTGCACAGGGAGAAAGCTTCACTTGCCCTCTTGCAGTGAATTAGTCCACAATACATTGTAGTCTACATTGCACTGTAGAGAACCTACAATTGATTTTATAAAATTATTTTTATATATAATGGCTTGAATTAAAATTTAAAATGCAAAAGTCAAGTATCATGGTGCAATTGTGCTTGAAACAGAAGCATTCATTTTGAACGCGCTCCTGTCATATCAAAGTACCTTCTGTTGATGTTATATGTCGGGCCTTTCAGCATGTATGGGAAAAAACACTTCTCAAATGCACTTGTGATGTTAGGCTGTGTAAGGTGTTAACTTTGCTCAAAATCATGTGTTCTTTTTTCATCATATTTTTCCGATTATCGATTATCGATACTTATCAAAGACGATATAAAACCTATCTTAGAACACTTCGAGTCACATAAAGTATCTTCGTACGAAAGTTCATAAAAATCGGCCCAGCTGTTTTCGAGTCCATAGGGAACAAACTCATATACACAGACACGCAGACACACAGAGATATAGAGACAAAGTTCCTTTTATATAATAGATAGATAGATAGATAGATAGATAAAGAATTTCTAAATAAATACAAAGAAGAACACTTGTATGATACAATGATCTATCCTCTTATATATCTTTTTATAAAGTCTATTGCACTCATCTTTGACATTCAACCCCTATTTTAAAACATACAAAATACAACTTCAGCTTATTAATATGTTGCATAGAGGACATTCATATTGGAGAGAGACGGTGGACATATATATAACAATGATGACGGGGGAGAAAGAAGATGTTTATACATACTACAGTTCTGTGGATTCTTATAACATATATTAACGAGGGTTGAGATAGAAGATGCACATTCTTGGGAGAGTTACATAACGTTGAGAGTGACAATGTTCATATTAAAGATATTTCACACATTACCTTTTGCTGTTGAATTATGACACGACACAGTTAAAAAAAACATGATGATAACTTCTTTATTATCAGCTCGACCGGTCGAATGATGATGATGTCAAGGAATTCAAAGTCGTTCTACATGATTAAAAGTTCTCCCTTCGCTTCTAAAGGGACCCTCCTCTGATCATGTCAGTTCTTTCCGACCGACCCTGCTGACTGTTCGATCTGGACTCGATTGCCCCTGATCTTCGACTCTCTAGCTCCTATATTGAGAATTCATGTTTGCTATGACGTCAGATGTGTGGTCTCAAAACGTGATCGGCTCACGTGGCTTAAACATGCATTTCAAAAACACTTCTGCAACGAAGAATTCTCACTAACCTATTTTTCAACCTAACATATTTTTCAATATGTTTTTAAATTGTATTGTTCATTATTTTTTAGCTGACCTTTTTTAATTCAATTTCCATAAAAAAATGCACAATTAAATTCTTTTTACAATATCTCTATTTCCAAAACAATAGCTACATTCTAACATTTCAATCTGAATCTATTCTGAACCTTGCTTACCAGGCTCGAATCTCGGTCTATCCTACTCTCATTTTCCACTTGTTCTTTTTACTTACAGGAAAATGGGACAGCCCTTTTTCTTGTAACAAATATAGCAAGCATATCCATATTCTTTTTTTTCATCATATTTTTCCGATTATCGATTATCGATACTTATCAAAGACATTCCTGTATAAAATCTATCTTAGAACACTTCGAGTCACATAAAGTTCATAAAAATTGGCCCAGCTGTTTTCGTGTCCATAGGGAACAAACTCATATGCACAGACACGCAGACACACAGAGACACACGGACAAAGTTCCTTTTATATAATAGATAGATAGATAGATAGATAGATAAGAATCTCTAAATAACTATAAAGAAGAACACTTGTATGATACAATGATCCATCCTCTTATATATATTTTTGTAACGTTTGAACGCGACCCTATCATATCAAAGAACATTTTGTTGATGTTATATGTCGGGCCTTTCAGCGTGTCTGGTAAAAAAACTTCTCAAATGCACTTGTGATGTAAGGCTGTATAAGGTGTTAGCTTTGGTCAAAATCATGCGTTCTTTTTTTCATCATATTTTTCCGATTATCGATTATCGATACTTATCAAAGATATTCCGATACAAAACCTATCTTAGAACACTTCGAGTCACATAAAGTATCTTCGTGCGATCTTTGACATTCAAACCCTATTTTAAAACATACAAAATACAACTTCAGCTTATTAATATAACAAGCATATCCATGCAGTCGGCTTATTGATTCACAAAATGCCATATCCCCACTTTGAAAACTTTTTTTTTAATTGTGATCAAAGGCTTAAGAGTGAAATGATCTTTCCCACCCTTTACAGTCAATTTACTTTTGAGGTTTGCAATTCTTGGTTTTCTCAATTTTCTCCGGACAATGACAGAACACGGATCTTCTAGTTTTCAAACATAATCCCTACTTGTCTTGATGTCGGGTCTCTCCCGTACAGTCCCTGCAGATAATCCAGATAATCTCTTCAGTAGAATCCAGTTTAATTTATAAGATAATTCTTTCACTGGTCGGATTAGGATTGTTAAGAATTATTACCTGATTATTTTAGAATCTAAATTCTCTCTTTTTTTTTTATATCATTTCTGGTATAATAATTTAGCACTTGATATTTGTATCTCTTTTTACCAGGCTATCCATAACAAACACGTGTCTGTCTGTGTTCTTGCAAAACAAGTTATATCTTTTTGACAAGGCAGTCACCATTTATCAAGACCTGAAAGTCACTCGAGGATAAAAGTTGATAAGTGTAAGGAAACCTGGAACTGGGTAGAATTTGACGGCACAACAAGAACTTGTTTACATTCGACTTCAAAATGCCCATGTTGTAATCAGCTGGAAAGCAGACCCACGGTATACAATTCCACAGATGGGTAGTTCTATGAAAGAAACTTTGTCTTGCATTTAGATTTAGGCACAGATAGAGAATGGTGGAATTGTTGATAAGGTTGTGGTTATACGAGTGTTTGTTGTGGATGTTTTGCAGGGTGAGGGAGGCATAAATTGAAGCTTAGTTGAACACTTGCCATGAAAATAACGACAGAGATGAGATAGGCTCTGGTAAAATACTGGCTGTAGTAAGTTTATTCAACACTGAAAGAAAAGGTTGATGCATTTTTGTGACTGAACGACAAAGATTTCACCCACATTATGAGGCTGATAAGAGTGTCAGTCTCATAAATAAAAGTGATTCATAATAGTGAAAATAAGAATACCACTCGAATGATTTACATAAAAATCATCCTATGGTTTGAAATTTTTTAGATGACAATGTATTGCCTTATTTGGTTTATTCAGATTGATGTTCTCATCTTGAATGTTCCTATTTACAATGCCTCCCCACGTGACAGAGTTAGACACCAGGGTCGTTTTTTAACGTGGAGAAAAGGAACAAAAATTAAAATTGTCTCAGTCGTGAAGGATTTCTCCTCCACTGACAGAGAACAAGTAATTGAAGTGCATTATCTGGAGAACAGATACTACACTTTGATCTTGTCCCTAAGGCTTGAATGTTGATCTCAAAAAGTTCCAGCTGATGTAACCTCCGACCTTCTTCAGGTGTGTCTTCTTAAACTCAAAAATCTTTCTTTTTTTTTTTAACTGGACTCTTTATTTAATCATCGGGTCTAGTTTACTCTCATTTCGTCAGCAATGACTCAGTAGAAGCTTCTGTAGGGAAAATCGTAACTTACCTGACTAGCATGTGTGTGTACTTTGTAGGGTCTCATCGCTTGACAAAAAAAAATGGCAACTCGCAGTTGTCTTTGTGCTTGACGATTGCGCATTAGTAACGCAGGCTCTCACTGTCTCTATGCAAATGAGACTATACCAGGCGAATAAAAGGAGCCGTGAAGATTGAGTTGGAAGACGGTGTATCACGGAGATGGACACGTGCAACAGATTGTTTAAGTTAATTAGAAAAACTGTACGCCGAAAAGATCACACAACTTTATTGTAACTAACTTTCAAACTCGAGTTTCAAGCTGCTGTTTTTGTTACATATATATTTTTTAATGATGAATCCCTACTTATCAAGTCCTGGAGACCAATCGAAGATAAGAGTTAAAAAAATTGCCAGCTAAAATATAATCGCCAATGTAAGAGGAAAAAGAGCAATGGGTGGAAAGAAGATTATTTAAGAACAACTGACCATCGAAGAGATCGGCTCCACAAGTCTTTATTTACATTAGACTTGAAGACAATCATACTGCATATACTTTGACAGTGCTCAATACGTAAGTAGAGGTAGGTAGTATTAGTACTAAAAAAGTAATTTGGTTTACACCAGCATATAATCAAATAATGAAAACCAAACTAGACAAGCAATTCTTGAACTTGAATTGTAGAGTAAGTCACTGCATGTGAAGTTTCCTCCTAGTGCACCGTGATCGGTCTTCGGATTAAGCAAGCAATCAATCGATTTGATTGAAGAATAAACAATTTCACCGATTTCAATGACAATAAAAATATGAGAGTGTGAAATATTTGTTGAGCATCATTCAATTCCGGGCAACGTCGGGTCTTTCTGCTAGTATATATATGTATGTCGTAATATGATCATTTTCCAAGTTCCAAATATCAAGTTTTCATTAGATGTAAGGAGCTTAAAAAGGCTAGTACTTTAAGGTCAAATACCTGATGATAAGTGCTAGATGGAATGGATTCTGATCCAGAAAACAGAAATTCTTCCTCTTTGTTAGAAACTTTACTCATGGAATATAAGGACTAAAGGACAAAATAAGGAAAGCAAGGGTAAAACAACTTTTTAATATAGATAAGTATATGCTTCTATATAAATAAATAATAAATGAATCGAACCTTATCGAAGGCAACCAGAAGTCTTCCTTTTCTTTTAAACTCTTCCTTTTTCTACATCGAGATGTTGGGGGGGGGGCGTCATTCGTTTCCCTGTATTGCTCCATTTATCCTTGATTCTCATCTTATAATGTTGAGTGTTTAGGAACGAGGCATCAAGTATTGTCTTTTTAAATTTTTGATATGACCCGACCCTTGAACCCTGGTTTCCCAGTCCATTAATGAACACTCTAAACCTTATGTCAAAATAAATAAATTATCAATGAAAATAAATGAAGAAAGAGGGTGCATTTCTAGATTTTACGTTTTTGTGTGTGTGGAAAGAAATAATGGCCCTTCCTTCGTGTTTTTATTTTTTATTTACAAAGGGGTCACCACCTATCAAAACCTGGAGTCCACTTGAGGACAAGGGTCAATGTGTTTATTATAGTCATTGGGACAGTTGTGTAATAATCGTTTGTAGAAGTAATTTGGTATAATTAAATTATGTATGAGGATGGCGGAACAAGAACTTGTTTATGTTGGACTTGAAGATAATTATATTGTAGTCAGCTGGAAAGCAGACCAGCAATACAAGGGAAGAAACTTTGTTCATGGAATCCATGTTTAGATTTAGGCAATGATAGAGAGTGGGGAATTTATTGATAGTGATTTTGGCTAAACGAGTACTTTTTCTGAAGGATTGGCGAGGGAGGTGGGGACCAGAGATTGGAGCTCAGTTGAACACTTGCCATGAAAATAGCGAGAGAGCAGGGGCAGGCTTGCAACGTCTCTTCTGTGGGAAAGAGGCTGCTGAGAGGAGAAAATTGCTATACGAAATTTGTTTTCAACTCTATCAATGCAGGATAGGATGTTTCGAGCATCCCCTGCCCAAATGTGGCAATAGTATTCAATCCTAGGACGTACTTGGCTCTTATACGGATAGAGAGTTTCTTCAGCAGTGAGATATCTACTGGAGCGGTAGAATGTTCCAACCATTTTTTTTTCAGCGACCTTGGCTATGGATTTGATGTATGTGCTCCATTTCAGATCAGGAGTGAAGGTCAAACCAAGACGTTTGTCTAAACATGGGGTGTCTTCAAGGTGAGAGCCGTTCATTTCAATAAGGGCCAGATGTGGATCAGAGCGTTGATAATGGAAAGATAGCAGTTTAGTTTTAGATGCATTAACAAGACACCCTTTTCCCCATTGCACGACGTGCTCAAGATCAGTGGAGAGAAAATTGGAAAGATCTTGATCATTTCTCATCTTAGAAGTGTTTCCAAACAACTGGGTCTAAAATAATGACATTAGCCATATAAATAATATTTTTGGGATTGTTCAGTGTTTCCTTAAATTATAAAATAAATTGATGCAAGTGTCTTCTTTTTCTTTTTTTTTTTTTTTACTTTTTTCTTATGTTGTAACCTTAATCCTTACCCTAACTTTGACTTTATCAAAGGTAGTATTTAGAGGAGTAGTCATCAAACTGCAAGCTGCAGGGCAGTTCGAGTGAGTGATGAAAAGAGAAAAGAGACGGGGAGAGAGAGAGAAAGAAAGGATGGGCAAGAGAGAGAGAGAGAGAGAGAAAGAGAGAGAATTAGAAAGGAGAGAGAAAGACAAGAGAGACACAGAGAGAGTGGAAGAAAGGCAAGAGAGAAAAGGAGAGATGGAAATAAATGCAGGAAAGAAAAGAAAGAGAGAGAAAAACATGAGAGAAAGGAGAAGTAAAACAGACAATAGAGAAAGAAAGAAAAAAATAGAGAGAAAAAGAGAGAAAGAAAGCGAGAACAAACCAAGTAATAATAAAAAAGAAAAACATAAACAAGGTTATTAAAAATATTTGAAATAATTTTGTGTCCAGTGTTGCAAAAAAGAGTACTTAGTTTAACTAAAGGGCGTAGCCAGGAAGTACCAAGAGGGATCCAAACTTTCGTCGCAAAAATGTTACAAAATATGTTTCATTCGTTTCGTTTCGTTTTAGTAAAGTTTCGTTTCGTTCATTTTTTTTATTATAACTGAATGTTCTTATAACATGAAATTTAAATATTTTGGTTGATTTATGAAGTTTTTTATTTAATTATTTTGGCAAATTAATCAACCGGATGAATAAGTGCAAATTTTGGGTTGCCCTAATTATAACTTTTCATGTCTCATAGTATTTTGTTAGGGCTTGGTACATTTGTCACGTTCTGGTTGTAATTAAATACTTGTAGATGTACGAAGCAAAACGAAAAATGAATGAAACGATAAGAAATGTTTCATTTCTTTTTCGTATAAAAAACTGAAAATAAATTAATACCTATTTTGGAACAAAACGGAATGAAATGAAACAAATCCAATCCTCCAAATTTTCCCGGCAGACAGGTAAACTTTGAGGCGTTATTGTGTAAATGGAAGGCAAAATCGATTCATAAGGGGTAAATAATTTCCCCATTAGCAGTCAAATCTTATACAACAAGGCACATTTTTGCCGGCCTATCCCTAGCTACCCTACTGGCGCTTTAAAATTCGGAAAAATATTTCGGTTGCTTTCTCCGAGGAAGGGCTTCCAAAAAGTACAGCTGGCTACGCCCTTGGTTTAACTGTACTTTGAATTTCGCTAATAAAGAATCTGTATTACAGTAGAACCCTGGGATACGATGGTCCTAGGATACGTTTTTTCAGGTTACGATGTGGAATATGATGTTTCTTCCGGCTCTTGGTTACGGTATTTGCCCCACCTTGTGGTGTTATTTATTAATAATTATTTGATTATGTACATGTGTATTATATAGTGTACTGTATTTTGCTACTAATTTATAATGCCATTCCCCGGGGTTCTACTGTATTTATGTTATTTAAAAAAATTAAACTATAATTTTTTTACAAAGAGCTTACCACATATAAAGTCCCACAGGCCACTCGAGGATAAAAGACAATGCTTGTATTTTAGTCATTGGGGCAGTAGCGTAATAATCGTTTGTGAGGGAAATTTGGCATAATTAGATTATTTGCAAGGACGGTTCAATAAGAACTTGTTTATGTTGAACTTGAAGACCGCGATATTGTAGTCAGTTGGAAAGCAAACCAGCAGAATAGAGTTCCACAGGCGGGCAGTTCTAGAAAAGAAGCTTTGTTCATGAAATCGACGTATTGATTTTCCTGTATTTTTGGTTCTGGATCGTTGCTAAAGTTATTGTGATTACAAGAGTTAAGAGTGGATGAAATAAGTTCAGGTTCTTTTTGCCATTGCTAACCAGCAATACAGCATAATCACATTGACACATCAGTTCCCGCTGGATCATCGAAGTTAAGCAACGTTGAACCTAGTCAGTACTAAGTGGGTGGCCATTTGGGACTTTCAGGTGCTGTATGTGCTCTCTGCTTATCTCGGCATTGTTTCCCATCGTCCTGGTCTTCTCCTTGCCACTGGACTCAAACAGTGCCGATTCAGGAGAGGTGTGGTTAGAGATTGCGCAACCCTTGCCTCACAATTACACGCGCTACTGCCCCTAAGGAGTATCCTTTGTCTTTCAAGACTGAACGGAAGCATGGGGATGGGCTAACCAGCAGAGCCTTACAACTGACGATCAAAGAAAGAGTCTATAAGGTGTAACGTAATCCCCCATTGAGGAGCGTTAGAACTACACTGAGGTAGCTTTGTATTCCTGGGTGACGCCAGATAACCCAAGGATTTAAGATAGAGAAGATAAATATAGATATATTTTTATTCACTGTCAAAATGGATATATTTGGGGTTTTTTTTTTTTTTTTGGTTAGAAAACCTGAGATATTTTGTTATTTGGGAAAAACTCAACAACTGGAAATGTGAGGATGTTAGACGAACATATTGTACTGGCTGAGTGATGATTGATGACCTCGAGGTTATGCGATTTTTAGTCTTGAATGGAGTCTCAGATCGTTGGGGCTTAGCGTGATTTGATTGCTTGGGGAGACTTCCACCCCACCCACATCGGGTCGATTCGCTCTAAAATAAAACAGATTGCTTGTTGAATTCGAGGAGAACAGGTCGTATAAACCCGCCGTTCCTTGGAGAGGGGCCCCTCCACCTACCTCATCCAACCGTCTGTCGTGTCTGTGAAGATATTTGAGACTTTGGAAAATCTTACTACGAATTGAATGAGAATTGTAAAATCATTTTTGTACATCATTTTGTGAAAATTAAGCTTCTGCAGATAGACTACAATTGTTTGTCTTTCTTCCTGCCTGCCGCTTCGATATTCACTTTCAGCATACCAGATTTCATGTAACAACCTCAGAGGAGACTAGATGACACGAGCCGAGAATTCTAGAGAAATAAGAGTCCTTAACCACCTTCTCTTGAGTCAGGGGTTACAGTTTGGTGACCGCGACAAGGATAATCAATCCGAAAAAAAAGGGTGTGACTTAATATTTCTCATTTTTTGTTACCACGGAAGAAAAAAAACAGAGTTGGGGTTGTGTTATAATCTTATTGGTGGCAAAAGAAAAGACGTACTAAGAAAGAGACAGACAGACAGATGGGGATATCTGAAAACAAAGGAAGGAGAGACAGAAAAGGAAGCCAATAAAGAGACGCCCGAAGAAGAAGAAAAAAAACAGCGCTTGAAGAAAGACTTTGAGCCAGAAAAAAATTCGCATGCGTGAAAAGGACATTTTGTTTTGAAAAAAAAAAACGTTTGAACATTAAAAAAAAAGAAGAGAAAACAGAGAGAGAAAAAGAAACGCCGATTGAAAAAAAAAAAACGTTTGAACATTTTGAAAAAAAAAAAGAAGAGAGAACAGAGAGAGAAAAAGAAAATGCCGTTTGGAAAAGAAAAAAAGAAAACGTTTGGACATTTTGAAAAAAGAAGAGAAAACAGAGAGAGAAAAGAGACACTTTTTTAACATTCGACAAGTGCGCGTTGCAAAGTGACGAGAGGGAGATAGAGAGGAAGAAGAGAATAACACAGGCGAGTAAGCGAACCTTTTTTTCTTCTTTCTACTGTTTGTGCAATTTGGCCGAGAGAGAGAGAGAGTAACAAGGATCATAGAGAGAGAGGGAGGCCGTAAGATAGCGTGATTTGGCTGTCGCTGTGAAATTAACAAATAGTCGTGTGTTCTTCCAACCCCATAGTAGTAATATCAATGAATTAATGAAAGGAAGGGGTGATGGTTGCAGGTACAAGCGAAAGTTGTTTTAAAAAACGGACCAATCGCTGTTGCGTAGACTTTTCCTGCTAGGATTGAGTTATATATATATATATATATATATATATATATATTTGTTGCTGAATTAAAAAGCTTGAGAGAAGAAAAAAAGAGAGAAAGTGGAAAAAGTTTTTATTGTTTTTGCTTAAATTTTTTTTTGTGATTGAATAATTGTTTTTTATTATTATTCTGTTGGTGTTTGTAATTTTTCTCTCTTGTGAAGTACTTGATATTGCGTATATTTTAATATTTTGATATCATGGGGGTGTAGAGAAATACTCCAGAATGATGATGAGATAAATAAATCCTTGCGAGAATGTCTAGTTAAGGCGTAGAAGAGATTCTGAGATGCAGGCATTATAACAGCAAGGAGGGGTCGCGTCTGGAACGGTGGTGATGGTGACATTAACTTTTTACGATGAAGGAGAGAAGGCCTTAGCAGCCCTCTCGACGATGGTGACTTACGAAGGTATCAAGAAACAACCCGGCAGCCCAGAGAAATCTCTGGAGGGCCGGAAGACTGACTTGGTTCTGGTTGGTTGATATCACCAGCGGTCAACGACAAAAGGTTCGAATGACCTTGAGTGACATGTGGTCAAGATTAAATGAGAATTGTGGGAGAATGTCTGCCTCTTGGGGAGTGAAAAATCGGAAATGGGATGATGTATGGCCCCATGACCCACCCGATGTGAGATTAGAAGGAAAAATGAGTACCCTACCTCGAGAATAGCTTAATACAAGGGTAGAGTTTTGTTCACTTATTTTAAAGTGACTATTCGTTGAGTTCTGTCGAGAGCGAGTTAGCTCTGATGATAATGATTTTATGACTGTAGTGGCATTACAATTTTAGATTGTGAAGGAAAAATTCCGATGATTGAATTTAGTTGAAAAAAGTTGTTTTTTTGGGTTTTTTTTTTTTAAACGACTATACTATTTTGAGCAGTTCGTGAACTTTGACGAAACATTTTAGCTGGATATCGGCTGTGTATTTATGTAGCGATGTTGAACGCTGTTGTGAGAATTAAACTTTTGAGAGTTGTGTTTTTATGTATTCAAACGAGAAAAATTGGAAACATTACATTTTTGAGAGTTGAATTTTTTTTGAAAAAAAAAATTGTTTTTGTACCTCAGTCTGGAAGAATTTCGCTTACTAAACTGAACAGATTTTAGTTGAGTTCAGTTGAGAATAATTAGAAGTAGTCATTTCGGCGATTGAACTGACTTTTGGAGGAATTTGAATTTTGCCTCAGTAAGGAAGGATTTCTTAAATTGCGAAATAAGGGTCAAAGAGGTCGCAAGACTGAATAAAAATAATTGGAAATAATTATTAGCATCACTGAGTGAAGTGTGGTACACTCAATTGTGCGTAAAAAGTGATCGATAATTTTTTAGATGGGTTTTTCCATGCGAGTAAATCAGGTGCGTGATGTTCGCACCTGGAGATATTAATTGAAAAAAAGTCAGAATTTCTCGTGCGATAACTAGGCGTTAACTGAGTCTCCTTGAAGGGCGCGACCAGTGGGCTCGTTAAATATCACGCATTTTAAGTAAATAATTTTTTGTAATTAGTTGAAACGGATTACAGAGCATTTAAATTGAAATTTAAGTTGAATTTTGGGAGTAAGAAGTTTGCCGATCATGGTGCATTTCTGGATACGGGTCCATTCGGACATGCCACCTGGGAGGACGCTGGGGGCGTGTGGATAGCTCCCTGTAGTTTTATTAATCGTCCATAAGGAGACAGACGCCGAAATTGAGGTCGTTGTCTGCACGAGCGTGTGTGTGTTACACCGAGAGAGAAGTTTGTCATTAACCGTTCATAAGGAAACGGATTAATTATGTTGAAATTGAGGTCGTTGTTTGCACTAGTGTGTGTGCGTCGCACGGAGAAAAGAGTTATTATGAGAACGTCTTTTGAAATATCGAAAGGAATTCGATAAATTAGGGGGTGTATCTAGCTTCCTGTGGTTGTTATTATTATTTTGACTGTCCACGAGAGTACGGAGTAATTTTAGTGAAACTGAATTGGCTATTTAAACAGCCTGTGACAAAAAGGTGCTTAACTTTTTGTAAATAGTTGTGTACTGACAGACGGAATTTTCCTCGCTTTGTTCCGAACGTGGGCATGATCAAGCTGGTGTATCTGTGGAGACCAGGAGGGATGGTCTGTTAGCAGAGTGGCGAGCGGTAGCTGGCAGAAGGAGGGAACTGTGTAACGTGACGTGGACAGAATCGCGAATTATTGACCCTCGGGGGCCCTGAGCACCCCGTTCGCTCTGCTTGTGGTTAGGGGAAAAATAGCATTGATGAGCGCTCTGCCTGGAGGATGGTTGGGGAGATAGATGCCTGTCAGTCATAGCTGCCTTAATGAATACAAGAGATATTTGGAGGAGTAGGATAATATATCCGAATATTAAACTCTTGGAGGATAAAACATTATAATGTGTTTGAATTATCGAAGAGGATTCGATAGAGTGAGGAACCAAATATAAGGTTTATCAAGTTGTACCCTATTCGCTGGACACACCCAAGTTAGGGTTGGTAGCCAGTTACAGAGTGGAGTCAGAATATGAGCTAATTGATGATGACAAGAGACAGATTCATGCTGTTGAATCAGCGAGAGGCAGGAATATGCCGAAATAATGGTCTTGGAATTTGCCCGATTACAGCGTCCATTGTATGTCACGGGAGATCATGAGTTGTGTGTGTTGGGATAATTTCAGGGGGATGAGAGAGTGATAAATAGCGTCTGCAAGGTTGAAGTGGCAAGTGAAGGTCTTTTGCCACTGGCTATACGAGTAGCTGAAGGCACCAGGTTGGTATCCACGCAACAGAGGATGGAATTTTCTAAGGTATGCGGTAACACGGCTGCTGGGATAATCAAGGTGGGACCACCTTTAACTATGGTAGAACTGGACAGGGGTTGTGGAGCCCGGGGAAAGGGCATAGGGTTACCTGCGTATTATCAGGTTGAGGAACAGTATTTGCTAAAAGCACCTGAGGTAGAGTGGACGAATGACCAATTGACTAACCTCACTGACCTCTGGGACCCCCTGATCCATCGTTTACCGCCACATACCCGACTTAGGCTACCAAAAGCTATGGGAGGAGTTAGACGAATAGATTTGAGTAAATTATAGGCCCGATTAAACGGTCTAGAGAATACAGAAGCTAGGGATAGGCTTCATAAGGTAGTGGTTACAGCAGCAGGAGTGAGCATGCTAGTAACGATAATTGTGCTGTTGTTGGTGATTGTATGGTGCGTGAAGAGAGCGAATATGAGAGGAAAGCAAGGTGATGAGCATCTCGAAGCTGATTGCACAGATGGCGGAAGAGATCCTGGTTTGAGACCGCTTGTGATTCTGGAAAATGTGGCTGCTGGTGCTGACAAAAACGGGATGCAACCTGAAGACATCCCTGGTGCTGAAATCCAGAGGAACTGAAGACGACTTGAAGATCTTCTTTTCTTTTCTTTTCTTTTCTCTCTGTTTTATCTAAAATTCTTGCAGGGCGCTGAGCTGAGAACTGTCGAAAGAAAGTCCCAACGATACCTTGAACGACCGTCTATTGAGGTGAGAAGAAGTCCTCAGTGAAAGAAAATTCTTACAAGATGCTTATGAAAGAAGACTTGAACTGTGAAATAAAAGGTGAAGAGTCAATTACAACTGCTTAAGGTGGGAAAAAATCCCCTAGCTCAATAAAAAGCGGGTCCTTTGAGAACCCTGATTAGAGCTGCATACTCTGTAATACAAGACTGTGCTGTTGATAGCAGCGAAGTGAAAAGAAAAAAAAAATTGAAAAAACTCTTGAAAATTGTGATTGTGACTCTGTGGGGAAAAAAATTGAACATTGATGAAATTGATTGAAAGAAATTAGAAAAGAGGGAATAACTCTTATATTGACTTAAAAAAAGTCGAGTAATGTTATTTGAAAAAAGAAGGGAGAAAACTTTTAAACAAGGGAAGTAACTCTTACGAATAATTAATAAACTTAATGCATTTTATGGAGTGATAATTTTTTTTAAATGATGATTATCTTATCTTTGAATTATTAATGTAGATAGAAAAAAAAGAATATATAACCAAAGAAAAAAAATTGCAAAAGAAATTATATTAGCCCTGACGAACTTTGAACTTTTTATATCTTTGATGATTTTACTTTGAACTTTTACATTTTTGATGATTTTACGAACTTTTTTAAATTAACTTTCTTATGAACTGTTGAATGAAAAAGAGGGAGAACCCTGCATAAAAAGGGTGGATATGGGATTGTGTGTATGTTGTCTTGTTGACGGATAATTTGAGGATAGAGAGAGGGGTCTTTGGAAAAAAAATCTGACGGCGAACTGTAAAAAGGGATGGTGTGTTAAGGAATTAGACTCCATTGGTTCTACGAAGCAATATAGTCTAATGGGGGCGAAGGTTACGTAATCCCCCATTGAGGAGCGTTAGAACTATGCTGAGGTAGCTTTGTATTCCTGGGTGACGCCAGATAACTCAAGGATTTAAGATAGAGAAGATAAATATAGATATATTTTTATTCACTGTCAAAATGGATATATTTGAGGTTTTTTTTGGTTGGAAGACCTGAGATATTTTGTTATTTGGGAAAAAACTCAACAACTGGAAATGTGAGGATGTTAGACGAACATATTGTACTGGCTGAGTGATGATTGATGACCTCGAGGTTATGCGATTTTTAGTCTTGAATGGGGTCTCAGATCGTTGGGACTTAGCGTGATTTGATTGCCTGGGGAGACTTACACCCCACCCACATCGGGTCGATTCGCTCTAAAATAAAACAGATTGCTTGTTGAATTCGGGGAGAACAGGTCGTATAAACCCGCCGTTCCTTGGAGAGGGGCCCCTTCGCCTACCTCATCCAACCGTCTGTCGTGTCTGTGAAGAGATTTGAGACTTTGGAAAAACTTTCTACGAATTGAATGAGAATTGTAAAATCATTTTTGTACATCATTTTGTGAAAATTAAGCTTCTGCAGATAGACTACAATTGTTTGTCTTTCTTCCTGCCTGCCGCTTCGATATTCACTTTCAGCATACCAGATTTCATGTAACAACCTCAGAGGAGACTAGATGACACGAGCCGAGAATTCTAGAGAAATAAGAGTCCTTAACCACCTTCTCTCGAGATGTGTACGCGGTGTGATAATGCATGGAAGGGAAACCTGATCCGTGAGGGTTGAGAAATGCTATGAAAGTTATATGATAGAAGTTTAAAATGAGTTAAGGCTCATATTACACTTTCACAATCTTTCAGAAGACTTTGTTGGTTTGGTCACATTGAAAGAATGGATAAGTTCTTGGATTAGTAAATATAAAATAGTGGAGGTAGTAGGGGTGCAAAGGAAAGACTAATAAAAACGTTGGTGGAAAAGATGATGGAAATGAGGAAAATATGGATGGATAAAGATCCTAACAAAGATGGGTTCGTTTAGAAGTCGACTTCTAAAAGTAATAGTAATAGTAGCAATATTAAAAGGGGGAGGAGGAGGAGATCCTTTCTTGGGATTTTTCCAGTTAGGTAGCTGGTGTGAAATATACTGTGACGAAAGGAACATAACAGAGTTGAAAGTTTAATACAGAACTTGTATTTCAAAGAAGTTCAAGAGAGATTCCCATCTGACATCAGTTGAAGTGAATAGCTTTCATCTTGGGGTGGCTCCATGTTTTGACATGCTTCTGGGCTTGACCTTTACTCCTGATCTGAAATGGAACACGTATATCAAATCTGTTGCCAAGGTTGCTGGAAATATGGTGGGATCCTTCTACCGCTTCATTAAATATCTCACTGCTGATGCAATTCTCTATCTATATAAAAGTCAGGTACGTCCAAGGATTGAGTACTGCTGCCACATCTGGGCAGGAGATGCTAGAAAGACCTTATCCTGCCTTGACAGATTTCAAAAAGTGGGGGATGCCCTTTTCTCTTCCCTGCAACCTCTTTTCCACAGAAGAGACGTTGCGAGCCTGTCTCAGCTTCATCATTATTTTCATGGCAAGTGCTCGTCTGAGCTCCAATCTATAGTTCTCCCTGGCCAAATTTTCAAGAAAAACACTCGTCTAGCTGAAACCACTGTCAATAATTTCCCCCACTCTTTATCTGTGCCTAAACCTAAACGTAGATTTCATGAACAAAGCTTCTTTCTTAGGACTACACGCCTGTGGAACTCTCTTCTGTTTGCCCGTTTTCCAGTTGACTACAATTTGGTAGTCTTCAAGTCTAACGTAAACAAATTCTTGATGAACCATCCTCTAAACTAATCCAATTTACCAAATTTCCACTACCAGCGATTACTATGACATGTTCTCCTTGACCACTGTTCACTCATTAACCCTTATCCTCAAGTGGTCTCTGAGCCTTGATAAGTGGTCTCCTTTTTAATAAAAAAAACAGAGAAGAAAGAAAACGAAGAAAATATGCAAATAACTGGTATTTACATAAACTCATCCAAAGGAGATTCGTTCTTATAAGAGTTTTTAGTTTTTTTTTTGTCCTCTGTGTTCGTTTCAGAGATAGCAGCAATCGGAGTTCCTAGATTCACAGGAAAAAAGGAAGAACGTTTTGAAAAAAAAACACTCATGTACTGTTTGTAGAGATTCTAAAAGGCGTTTGCTATGTGCCCTGAAATTGGATGAAAACAACAATCGATCATTATTGAAAGAATAAATAAGCAAACGATTCCATGAATAATTTTTAATACCTTTTTAAACCGTTCCTGTGACGTCAGCCGCAATGTAAACTTCCCAACAAAGCTGGTACAAATTTATAAATTTGGACAGAGTGTTTGCCTACAGCACTTGGTATTTCCAAATGTTCTGTACTTACTTACCTCCTCTCGAGAGCAAAGTTAGAACACTAGGCTAATTTTATATGTGGGAAAAGTCTGGCCTCCCAAAGAAGGGCGTTCTGGATTAGGCCAAAAATAAAAATTCTATCCGTCTAAAAGGACCTCTTCTTAGCAAACTGAAGATGGAAAACATATACTACACTTTGATTCTTACTCGAAAATCGAGTAGTATTAATTGGTCATGCTTCTAAATATGATCAGACTCAGCGTCTTTTAACTTAAATAATCTGATGGGTAACAAGATGTCAACGTGATTTTAGTCTGTATTTTACACTTGTCTTACCTAGATCTAGTCAGCTGATCCAAGATTCGATCCGAGATTCCCTTAATCTTTTGGGATCGTGGGGCCACTGTATTATTTCATACAGTGTGCCTTGGGCAACAATACCTTAGTGGCACCCATCCCTCTCCAGATTTCAGAGCACATACAACACCTAGTCTAACCAAATGGTCACCCATTTTAGTACTGGTCAGGCTCAACGTCACTTAACTTCAGTGATCTACGTTTCTGAATTTTTTTAGATGAGGATTGGTTATACGTATTATTTTGATTCATCGGACTACTGTTCTCATCTTGAGTGGGATTTTCACAACGTTTCGGTCGATGTAACCTCTGGTTAAAAAAAAATCTGGTGTAGCTGACTATATCTGGAGGGAAAATGGAAACCATTATCGCACAAAGTAAAATTTATAAAAAGAGAAGAACATTATAGAGTAAGACGACTCAAAGAAGCAGCACGTATGCTGGGGAATAATCAATTACTAAGTAGACCTAGTATAGAATTTAACACCATATGGGAATAGATAATATATGCAGTAATAAGTAAAACAATAATATATATATATATATATATATATATATATATATATATATATATATATATATATATAGAATAGCATTTGTGTTATTTATTTTTTGTGTCATGCTTACATCCGAGTGACTGCCTTTAATTGTTATTGACTTGCATTTTTTTCTTATAAATAATTTTACCAAAAATTCTTCATAAGTTTTGGTTTTGTTTTCGATTGAAGTTGGCGCACCCAAATCATATCGAGATATATATATATTTTTATTCTTGAAATCACAACTTTATAATATATAAAAATCGAAAGAACACTAGCTATAATAATACATACGAAATCTGAAAGAATTAAAATATTATATGTAAGCATACTTTATGAACGGTCTACGCCGGACGTCCCTGCTAGCTTAGATAAATACTTTTGCAATTTTAACAAAAGAGCTACAATAATATCAGAGCGTATCCATTTACGCTAAACATCCACAGAATGCCAACATCGATATATTACATATGAATGAGTTCTCTGTGGAATTTCCACAGGTCCCGCTAGTATATATATATATATATATATATATATATATATATATATATATATATATATATATAAGTAATGATATTTCCAATAATAATTAGTAATAAGTAGTAATATTTACAACTAGAAATAAAAATAGGTTTAAGGCTCCCAAAATTCGTACTAGAACTATCTGTGGCACAATGGTAAGAGTACTTGGAAAAATCAATTGTAAAAATGACATTCTTCTGAAAGATGAGAGTTCAATTCTCAATGCGGGCGACCGAAATATACAACTGCGAATTACTTAGGATCTCTATCTGTTGCATAGGGGTGGATGTTATTATTAGAAGTAGCAAATATGCGTATATATTTTTGTATTGGGTTATTATTAAGATGACGTATATTCTGTATTGTTGTTGTTTATATTTGTGAGAGTCTTAGTGAGAGATTAGAGTCTTAGAGATTAGAGTGATCATGTATTGAGTGTTCATATGTCTTAAGATGTTCATGTTGTAAGAGATGGAGACATTGGTGAGATATAGAGACAGAGTACATATAAAGAGAGAGACAGTTCTGTATATATATAATAGACAGTGTACATGTTACTACAAGAGAACCAATTCAATGAGAGGAGATTTATGAATATCTTGATAGATAGACTGAGAGATAGTGCGTTTGACATTTACGTTTTCACAGTTGTGCATATAATATAAACACGTTATCTTTCTCGTTGCAATGATGAACACAGAAGACGCAGATACACAAAGATTTTGACGTCCTTTATTTCATGACCGGTCCATGATTTCGCTTGAGGAATTCAAAGTTTCTTTACATGATTATTTCTAAAAACACTCTCACTTCTAGAGGGTGCCTTGATTCTAACTGAGAATCGGTTTGGACCTCTCTGCTTCTCCCCGACTCTTCTCCCAGACTCCCAGACTGCATCTAAAAACTCTACCTATCTTGAGAACTCGTCACGTCATCGCATGATTAAACATGTGCTCATAAAGCACGTTGGATGACATGCGTCACGTTGCCAAACTTGACATGACCCCGAGTTCAGTAACCTATTTTCCAAATAACATTTTTACAAAATATGTTTACAATTTCAATTGACGATTAAATGCCTTAACAGAAACAAATTTCATTATTACATTCCTTTTCCATATACAGATATGTAAGCTAAACAATTACAAGTCCTTATTTTAATAATATCCTCTATTTATTTTAACTTATGATTGGAATTTTCAATTCCAAATCTAGCTTCGCAAGTTCGAATCCTTGACTATCCTATTTCATATTTACTTTTAACTAATTCTCTATTTTTTTACTTACATGAAAAGGGGACAGCCCTTTTGTCATGTAACATATCAAATCATGACTGAAAGAATAAGAGCATGCTACCCCCCCCTGTGAAATAAATAAAGGATTCTATTCGAAATTCCGTCCAAATTTCCGAGTTCAGCAAGTTCAGTGATCTAATTCGGATTATGCTGCATTATTCAGGTGATATCACATAGCATAATCACGTTGACACACCGGTTCCCGCTGGATCACTGAAGTTAAGCGACGTTGAACCTGGTCAGTACTAAGTGGGTGACCGTTTGGGACTTCCAGGTGCTGTATGTGCTCTCTGCTTATCTCGGCATTGTTTCCAGTCGTCCTGGACTTCTCCTTGCCACTGGACTCAAACAATGCCGATTCAGGGGAGGTGTGGTTGAGCATTGCGCAACCCTTGCCTCACAATTACATGCGCAGCTGCCTCTACAGAGGGTATCCTTTGTCTTTCGAGACTGAACGGAGGCATCATCAGATCCTCTTCTAAACATTTGGAAACATTGCTATTTTTGCTGATTTTCATTCTTCATGTCAATACCTGTAACACGAGTAATCTGTCTTTGAAGCACCCCATTTAACCCGTGCGAATTTGCAATTGATAATAAGCAGCAGCAGCTGAGGAGTGCGTAAGTGTGGGCATTGTATGCTGACCATGTCCGAGCCATCAAAACATGTCAACAAATCTCTTCTCACTTGGGATCAACAAATAGATTTTCAAGTAATAACCCGATAACATCATCGCATATGCAATCAGCAAACACAAAGGGAATCGAATTGATCAGCAAATTATACATCATCATCGTCATCGATGATGATGATAATCATAATCATCACCATCATCGCCATCGTCATCATTATTACAAACGTCGTCATCATCGTCGTGGTCGTCAGCATCACTATCATAGTCCACGGCATTAGGTGTGTCAGAAACTTCGTGAAAAATATTGAATAATTCGCCCCCCTGTCTTTCCAAGCTTATAACTACTCGAAAAATGTAATTCAAACCCTTTTTTTTTTCAATTAAAGGAGCAAGAACCAAGGTTTCATTAAAAAAAATACAAACAACGTGGTTTTTAAAAAGAAAAAGACTTTAAACTTCGGACTTTACAGGTAAATTTCCTAAAAACTGTTCTTTTTTTGTTTGTTTTAAATATACTATTCATTGTTTTGTTTTAATATATATTATTTATTGTTTTGTTTTAATATATTATTTATTGTTTTGTTTTAATATATTATTTATTGTTTTGTTTTAATATATTATTCATTGTTTTGTTTTAATATATAATATTTATTGTTTTGTTTTAATATATTATTTATTGATCCTTTATCTTAAATTTGTGATATATAAAACTTTGGCACATAAATTAATTATTAATATATTATTTATTGATCTTTTATCTTCAATCTGTGATATATAAAACTTTGGCACATAAATTATTTACTTTTTAATAGACATTTCAAAATGGGAGGCGTGAATTAATTCGACTCCCTGTCTTTCCAAGCTTATAACTACTCGAAACATATAATTCAAACCCTAATTTTTTTTTCAATTAAAGGGGCAAGAACCAAGGTTTCTGTTGTGGTTGCAAGGTTGAACAATAGTTAGTAAGGAAATACAATGAAGATGCAAACAACAATATAACGCAATAATAAGTGTATTAAAGAAAAGGTATATTTACAATATGTACAAATGACGGTGTCGAGTCAGAGAGTCTTGGTGGGAGGACATGTACGCTCTTCGGCGTCACTTCCGGTGGCATTTGAGTAAGACACACCAAGGCCAACCTAGGCTTGCCATTTATAGTGTTATGTTATTCGCATATGCAAATAAGTGGTTGTCCACCACAACACCCCCCTCCCAAGATTTGAAGTCACACAGATTTCAATATCTTTTTCTTTTTGGGTTTACCATTAATTGTTCATTCACTTTTCTTTTCCTACCTGATCTTCGGGGTTCAGGTGCATTTTGAGGCGGTTCCAAATTAAAAGATTCGTATATGATATCTATGGTGTCCTCCTCTTCGACTGTTGTCGTATCATCATCATCTTGGATATGACGTTTTTTTATCTGATTTAGGTGCCTTTTATGTATATTCTGTGGACCTTTAATCATGTATGTACAATCACCAATGCGTTTATCCACTACTCCACATTCCCAGTAAGATGTGTTATTTCTGTAGCACTTAAAATATACTCGATCTCCCGAGTTATATTTCTTTCTTCTCGTGTGTGTAGTGTTTCGGATAATTGCCTGCCTTGGCAATAGTTTGTCAAACGCTGATTTTACCTTTCTGGCAAACATTAGATCAGCTGGTGATATGTTTGATGGTGTACTAGGATGTGGTGTAATCCTATATACTTGCAAGAATTGTTGCAAAGCTTTTTCTGTTGGTGTTCCAATGGATTTCTTTAACGCTCGTTTTAGCGTGTCCACGAACCTTTCCGCGAGGCCGTTCGACCTTGGATGATACGGCGGAGTCGTGATGTGCTTCACTCGGAACGTGTCGCAAAATTCCTTAAACTCTGCGGATGTGAACTGCGTTCCGTTGTCAGTAACCAGTGTGTCTGGTACACCGAATCTTGCAAACAACTCGTGTAGGAACCCTATTGAGTTGTTCGTTGTTGGATTCCTGCAACGCATTACCTCCGGCCATTTTGTGAAACTATCCACTACAATTAAATAATAGTTTTCACCTACTGGACCAGCGAAGTCCATGTGGATTCTCGACCATGGTTGGTCGGTTTTCGGCCAAGGTTTGTGTACTATAGGTGGAGATTTTGCCGCTAACTGGCATCCTTTACATTTATCAATTGTTGTCGCTATGTCAGTGTCCATGTTACGCCAGTACACGTAGCTTCTCATTAACGACTTCATTCGATTTATCCCCGGATGTCCTGTGTGGAAATCTCTTAACATCCTATTCTGCAATGTTTTGGGTATTACCACTCTCTCGCTGTACAGTAACACATCGTCACATATGGAGAAAACTTCCTGCACCTTTGTGTCCGTTATAATTTTCTCTTTTATGTCCTTTATATATTCGTCTTTCTCGGCTCCCCTTTTAATGTCCGACAAAGTTACGGGTAGTTCCTTAATGATGTTTGCTACCATATTTTTTACTTTAACATTTGTCCGAATTGCTGCAATGACTGATTCTTCCAGATTGTGTTTCTGTGGTATCAGTCTTGACAGTCCATCCGCATGGCAAATCTTTTTTGATGCTAGATGTTGTAGCTGGAAATCGTAATTAAGTAGTATTGTACCCCAGCGCAGCAATCTATTTGCGGTGTATACCGGCAATCCTTTTTTTGATCCATAGATCGTGACTAACGGTTTATGGTCGGTTTCAAGTATGAATTGTCTACCATATAAATATCGGTGAAATTTAGTCACGGCAAAGATTATGCTCAACGCTTCTTTTTCGATTTTTGAATATGCCCTTTCGGCTGGTATCAGCGTTCTCGAAGCGTGCGCTATTGGTTTTCTAGACCCATCCGGCATAATATGTTGAATGCATGCTCCTAAGCCGTAGGAGCTAGCGTCACTAGAGACGACTATTTTTAAGTTTGTGTCAAAGTGCGTTAAGAATAATTCGGATGTTAGTGCGCTCTTTATTTTGTCAAAAGCGGTTTGACATTCTTGCGTCCAGTTCATCGGTGTATCCTTTTTAAGCAGATTATTTAAGGGGGCTCGCAAGTTATGCATTCCTTCAATAAAAGATTGGTAATAATTTGCGAGTCCTAAGAAACTCTGCAAGGTTGTTACATTATCGGGTGCTGGCATATTTTTTATTGCCGCAGATCTGTCTGGGTCTGGACGTCGTCCATGTTTGTTTATTATGTGTCCAAGATACTTAATCTCGCTCATACAAAAGTCACATTTACTTTCTTTTACTTTAAAGCCGAATTCTTATATTCGAGTAAATACTTGTTTCAAATGTTCCTTATGTTCTTCTAGGGATTTGCTCCTGACAACAATGTCGTCCAGGTATGCACATGCGCACTCAATACCACTTAGTATGGTGTCCATCGCTTGCTGAAAGATGGCACGCGCTACTTTGATGCCAAAAGGCAATCGGTTGTATTTGTATAATCCCTTATGCGTATTGATGCATAGTATTTTTGAGCAATTCTCCTCGACCGGTATTTGCAAATACGCTACGCTCAAGTCTATCTTGGAGAAGATATTACCCCCATTCAACTCCGTGAATATTTCCTCTGGGCTTGGTAGGGGGTAATGGCGATCTTTTAATAGGGAGTTGACCCCGGTCGAAAAGTCTGCGTACACTCTAACTTCGTCATTCTTTTTCTTTACGTATACGGTGAGGACTGCCCACTCGTTGTGTTCTATTTTTGATAGAATTCCCGTCTGTTCCAATCTATTTAACTCTTTATCAATCTTTTCCAACCCAGCGAACGGAACATTTCGGTTTTTTCTAAAAATTGGGCTGGCGTTTTCTTTAAGTTCAAACGAGGCCTTGAATTTATTGCAGCGACCTAAGTTAGTCGTGAATGCCTCAGGAAATAATTCTTTTAAATCGTCTTTTATATTTACTGTTGTTGGAGAAGAACATTCTAATTTTTTACAGAATGTATTGATTGGCTTATCCCATAGTCAGAATTTCTCAATTAAATCTATTCCAAACAGATTTTCACTATTTTTTAGTACGAATATTTTTAATTTCTTCGAAATCCCTTTCAATTTTATCGGGAGGACAACTTCTCCTTCAAATTTTATACCACCACCAGTTACCGTCCGGGCTGCTTTACTAGTTTTCATCATGGCCGGTTTTCCCAACTTTTTCCACGTATTCAGGTTTATTATAGAAACATCGGAGCCGGAGTCGAGTTGTAACTTTATTGATGTTTTAAATATTTCCACTTTTACGTATTTTCGCCGATCTTTGTCTAATTTTGTATTTGATTTTGTTTGCTGTACTCTCTTTCTGGTGTAATCTTTATATCTGCAGCAATCGCTTTTGTGTCCCACCTTCTTACAAATGTAGCATTTTTTCTTCTTATAAGGACAATCTGATTCCCAATGCTTTTCTGCACATCTCTTACAGTTATATCTAGGAAGAGGCTTGTTATATTCTGTACTATATTTATGGTTATTATCTTTGGAATATCCCGTTCCATTGCTTTTCTTTGTAAAGTTCTTGGTTGGTGCGTATGGTTTTCTAACTTTTCTTACATATGCCACTCCGGATTCTTCTATATATTTTTAATCCTTTTTTAGTGTAACGGCCCTTTCACAGTCCTCTGCTAGTTTCTGGAGGGTTAAATCTTGCTCAGATTCCAGCTTAGACAATACTCGTCTGTGTATTTCTGCGTTTTTCGTGGAAACTAACCCTTGAGCGAAGATTAGACATTTAAAATCTTCTACCGTTAGTTCTGCAAGCTTAAAATTATCGCAGTTTTTATTGACAACTGATGCGTATGTCAAATAATCTTGGTTGTCCATCTTTCTTAGATTCATGCACAGCCATCTTTTATGAAAAAGAGATATATTTGCATTAAATAATTCTTTTAGTAATTTTACAGCTTCCATGAACTCTAATTCCGCAGTTTTTTTAGGTTAAATGTAATCTACGAATTTGCTGTGTTCTGATGTACCCAATTTTCTGAGTAAGAGGCTCACTTTCTGACTATTTGGCCAATTTTTACAGCCCAGTTGAAAAACATCCTCGTATCTTGTGTAGTATGCTTCAAAATTCTTCTCTTCCTCAGGCACATAATGAAATGTGTCCATGCTATTAAAAATAGTTGTATGGGAGAAATTAACACTATCGACATTTTCTCGATTACTCTTTAGTAGTTCCAGTGTTTTCGCAAAACGTTCATCTTGTCTTTCTTCATATTCCAATTGTAGTTTCTTATGCCTTTCTTCCTGCTCCAATTGCAGTTTTTTTTCTGCTTTAATTGTGCCATTTTCTGCTTTTCTTCTTGTTCCTGCTGCCATTTCAATAATCTGTCCTCTCTTTTCCTCGCGGTCAGCCTGTGCCTGTATTTGTGTTTGCAAAAGCTCGTTTTGTGTAGCTTGTCTGCGTTCATCCCGCTCAGCCTGTGCTTGTAAAAATTGCATGAACATTTTTGATAAGTCTTCCATGTTTTTTTTTTTTTTAGTGTGTAGTTAACAAAAAATATTGTACCATGTACAATATACACCGGTTTGGGTTACAATAAAAAAGCAAATTGCTGTAAGCTCCTGTTTTCAATAATAATATCGCTGCTTGCAATAATATATTCTTTTTGCGAGTCACGCTGCACAAAAAAAAAATAAAACAGGTTTATCTGGAATCACGAAATGGAATTGACTTTCCGTTTTTAGGCACTTACTAATAAGTAACTCTTTCCACCAAATAAAAGTTTGGGGTTTTTTTTTTTTTTAATCGAGCCACAATTGAATAAATGTATGCAGTACATTTAGTTCTTTGAGTTTTTTTTCTCTAGTATTTTAGTAATTAAAATACCTCTTAAATTGAGATTACCTTTTTTCCGTGACATTTACTGTATTATCCGTAATTCAGTGACAACTTCAAGAAAAAAAGTCCTTTCCTTGAATTTTAGTTTTAGCTGTGGTATTTCCTTTTAGTACCGACGTCAACCAAAACATTAATTAAAAAGTCCTTTAGTTGTTGTTTTGTTTATGGAGAACAGTGTGAACATTTTTCGTAGGTTACTTCCTTGCTTTTCGTAATACGGGTCTGACCTGTCGTTTTTGCGACAGAACAAAGTTCGCTTTTCGTTTGCAAGTTGGTCCTTTAGTAAGATTTGTCGTGTAGCAACAAAACAAAAATTCACTTTTACATTCGTTTGCAAGTCGGATTCCCAGAAAACGGCGTAAATTGTCGCTTTTGCCACGTTAGAGTTTTTTGTTTTTTTTTTCACTTGAGTTGAAACTTCTCTTTAGCGTAAAATCCGTTTGCTCGTCAACACTTTGCATTCCTTAAAAAAAATGGTCAACCTTTGCGTTGTACTTTTTTTTTTTTAAATAGTTCTTCGTCGAACTGTTATATTTGACGCTTCATATCTCGTCGCCAACTGTTGTGGTTGCAAGGTTGAACAATAGTTAGTAAGGAAATACAATGAAGACGCAAACAACAAGATAACGCAATAATAAGTGTATTAAAGAAAAGGTATATTTACAATATGTACAAATGACGGTGTCGAGTCAGAGAGTCTTGGTGGGAGGACATGTACGCTCTTCGGCGTCACTTCCGGTGGCATTTGAGTAAGACACACCAAGGCCAACCTAGGCTTGCCATTTATAGTGTTATGTTATTCGCATATGCAAATAAGTGGTTGCCACCACAACAGTTTCATTAAAAAAAATACAAACAACGTGGTTTAAAAACAAAATACGTTTTAAACTTCGAACTTTACAGGTAAATTTCCAAAAAAACTGTTCTTTTTTTTGTTTTGTTTTAAATTAGAATATATTATTTATTGATCTTTTATCTTCAATTTGTGATATATAAAACTTTGGCACATAAATTAATTATTTACTTTTTAATAGACATTTCAAAATGGGGGGGCGTGAATTTAAAAAAACGTTTGTCTAAAATATTATATTAGGTTTATTCGAAAGAGCATAAAATTTCACATTGATCCTGAAAATATCGTAAAAATAGAATCAAGAAAAAAATTTTGATAGATTTTTAAAGTTTAAAAATTGAAAAATAATGAACTCGTAAAATTAAATTAATTTCATTACTGTTTTTTTTTAATAAAAAAAATAATATTTCTATTACTTTTTATACAACTTTAATAGTTTATTTTGGAAATATAATCCATAAAGAAAATAAACAACCCACTTTTAAAAGAAAAATTACGAGTTTTTATATTTTATTCGCAGTTTTGTGTTAGGGGTGTCAAAAATTCCTACAAAAATTCTGATACACCTACGGCATCATCACGAGAGAAATAGAATAATATTTGTAACCATTCCTAATCCAAAGAGTTTCAGGATCCGTAGAGATACACTCAGTCCTTAGACATTGATGCATAATCATTAATAATCTTATATATATATATATATATATATATATATATATATATATATATATATATATATATATACATACGGGCAGTCGGGTTTCAATCCTGGCTTGAGGTAGTTACCTGTCTAGCCGCACTGATGAGCTATGATATAGCGAAACAGTACTGTATGTGGATGACTATATATATATATATATATATATATATATATATATATATATATATATATATAGATATATGTATGTATATATATATATATATATATATATATATATATATATATATATATAAGGATATATGTCTGTCTGTCTGTCTCCATATTTTCAAACTCATTCTCCTTTGAAACTAAAAGTTGTAGGGCGGCGGTAGGGTCCTCAAATGATTGAATTTTTTACGGACCGTTCTTTTATGGGTTTTTAGTCGGTTAGAATAGATTTTAAGGGGCTAAAAATGAGATCCTAATTGGAAAAATCGTTATACATTTTGTACATTCATCTTTATGTTTGTTTTTAATTTTTAATTCTTAATCAGTTCATTTGCATGTTACGTTGTTACAGTGGTAACGTCACCAACTTTGAGTGCTACGGTTTCGATTTCGATTCTAGCTGATGGCATCCAAATTTTTTTTTTCTACTTTTGAAATCACGACTCTATAATAATTTATAAGAAATCTGGACAAATTAAAATATCATATTTAAGCGTATTTAACGCCCAAGCAGAGCCTGCCCCCACCACCAACTAGTCTCACACACACACACATACTCACACACACACACACACACACACACATATATATATATATTCGTTATTAAAAATTTAAGAAACCTTTTTAAGAATAGATTTTAAACTCCTCTCTCTCTCTCTCTCTCTCTCTCTCTCTCTCTCTCTCTCTCTCTCTCTCTCTCTCTCTCTCTCTCTTAAGGTTACTACGATTTAAAAAGTTAGAGAGAAAAAGCTACATTCCAAATATTTAATTCAGAAATTTACATTTTTATAAAATGAGGCATATAACGTTTAAAATTCAAGGAAACAAGTAGTGTCCAATATATGAAGAAATTATTGTTTCAAAAAGTGGGAGATCACATTTCTTTAATTATTTAATGTAAAATGTACACCCACTTTATGGCCACCTTTTTTTTTTGGGGGGGGGCCTCTGTTATTATTTTTCTTTTTGAGGGGGTTGTTTATCATGTCCTGGTATACCAACACATAATCTACCTATAAAAAACTGTTTTCCATAGGTTTCGGGTGTGCTAAAAACGAATATCGCATTTAAATTTTCCGCAAATAAGTATTTTTCTGAGTATTTAGTAAAAAGATGTGCGCTTGCACGTACAAAAATAACCACCATTTATAACATAGAGGATTATATTGCTTAATATCTGGAAAAATACTTATTTGCAGAAAATTTAATTGGGATATTCGTTTTCAGCACACCCAAACCCTATGGAAAACAAGTTTTTTAAGGTAGGTTTTATACCAGGTCACAATTATCAAATAAACACCACCCTTACTAGGTCTACCAGATCACAATTATCAAATAAACACTACCTTAAAAAAAATAACAAACGTCCCCCTCCTCACAAAAAGGTAATTATAAATTAAATAAACGTTATTTTCGTTTTCAGCACCCTCGCTATAATAGTGGTAAGTTTAAAGGATTTTTTGTGGGTAGAAAGATACTGCACCTTTGTCAATGTTTCAATCATAGTAATTTGTTTTTCTAGTTTTTCCTAGATTTGTATACAAATATCATTAAAACAAACGATAATGAAAATATCCTTTCAGTTCGTCAGAGCATTCACTATTAAAGTACTTGTAGAACAGGTAGAGGGATGCAGCATTTCGTCGATGGGACAGAGGCTGAAGCCTAGATCACAGTTCAGGACCTATCAGGTTGGCGACTCTCTTTTGAACCGTGTCCAGGAGTGAGAAACAAGTAGCAGATGCACCAGCCTAAATGTGACAGCAATACTCCATATATGGACGAATGGTGGCCTTATAGAAGTACAGGATACTTTCAGGCATAAGTAGTTTTCTAGCACGGTAGAGAGAGCCCACCTTCTTCGCAGCAGCCTTGGCAATGCTCTCAATGTATCTATTCCAGTTCATATTCCCTGTAAACGTTAGGCCGAGGAGTTTAAAGGAAGTACTTTCAGGTAATGTGTTCTTGGCCATTGCTATTGATGGCAGAGAAAGTTTCTTGTAATTATTTAAGGAAACTTCTAAGATACTTTCTTCAACTTTTAATAGTTCAAAGAACCCCTCTCCCAATTCTTCGGCACACAGAAGTGAATTTTCTTTATATTTGAACCTTAAGACCATTGCCTGAACTACTAAACCAAATCTTATAAAATTAAAGAATTTCTTATTATGACTTCATTTAAGATGAAATTGGCTCTAAGAAAATTTTTTGATAAAAAATAATCCCCAAAAATTGATATATTCTGAAAGGTTTCTTGTTTTTGAATTAGTTATTTGTAAATGGCTTTTAATGAAAGATTCTTTGATTTAGATTGGAAATTCTTGGATTTCCCCCGATGGTGGATGGCATGCACGATCCATTGGTTTTTATTACCTCAAACATTGGAATTACATTAATTTGTAATAGAAACAAAAATACATAAAGAAAAAGAAAGAGAGAATGTTTTTAAGATACGGCAATTCAATCTGTGCGTTTAGTTGTGAAACTGTTATTTGAAACTTAAGTGTGACAAACAAACGAAAATGCTATTTAAAACTTAATTGTTACAGACAAACGGAAATCCTATTTAAAACTTAATTGTGACAGACAAATGAAAATCCTATTTAAAAGTTAATTGTGGCAGACAACCGAAAATGCTATTTCAAACTTAATTGTGACAAACAAATGAAAATCCTATTTCAAACTTAATTGAGACAAACAAACGAAATGCTATTTCAAACTTAATTGTAACAGACAAACGAAAACGCTATTTCAAACTTAATTGTGACAGACAAATGAAAATCCTATTTAAAAGTTAATTGTGACAGACAACCGAAAATGCTATTTCAAACTTAATTGTGACAAACAAATGAAAATCCTATTTCAAACTTAATTGAGACAAACAAACGAAAATGCTATTTCAAACTTAATTGTGACAAACAAACGAGAATGCTATTTCAAACTTAAGTGTAACAGACTAAAGAAATTATATTTCAAATTTAAGCATGAGAGACCAAAAAATTCCATTTCAGATTCAAATGTGACAGACTGAAATAATTATATTTCAAGCTAAACTGTTACAGGAAACGAAACTCCTATTTCAAGCTTAAGCATGAAAGACCAACAAAATTCAGTTTAAACTTAATAAATAATATGATATACGTAGGGAGTTAAGAAGCAAGCTTTTGACAGGGTATGGCACGATGGTCTTCTCAAGAAAATCAGATCATACGGGATCACTGGACGAATACTTAACATAATTAAATCCTTCTTAAATAAGAGAAGAATCCAGGTTGTCCTCGACAGTCGTGCATCTAAACAACATGATATAAATGTGGGTGTACTCAGGGGTCGAGCGTGTTTCCTTCAATAATTACAAGAGCCTTTTCAACCACCAATAGTTATGGCTAAAGATACATTACTTAAAAGTACTTGTTTCAAATTCCTCTGCTTAGAGAACATGAGTTGGAACAGATACATTAAGAGCATTGCCAAGGCTGCTGCGAAGAAGGTGGACTCTCTCTACTATGCTAAAAAGTTACTTACGCCTGAAAGTATCTTGTACCTCTACAAGGCCACCATTCGCCCATGTATGGAGTATTGTTGTCGCATTTGGGCTGGTGGATCTGCTACTAGTCTCTTACTCCTGGACAGGGTTCAAAAGATAGTTGCCAACCTCCTGAACTGTCATCTAAGCTTCAACCTCTGTCCCATCGACGAAATGTAGCATCCCTCTGCCTGTTCTAAAAGTATTTTAATGGCGGATGCTCCGACGAACCACTAGCCTTTGTACCCCCCTCGACGTAAATACCCCTGACAAACCCAAAAAGCAGCAAAGTCCCACCCTTATACAATAGAGATCCGTAAACGTAAGAAGGCCTTCTACTGTAATATTTTCTTCCCCAGAACTGCTAGACTTTGGAATTCCCATCCGGATTCCTGCTTCTTCAACTGTACTGACAGGCATAAGTTCAAGTGTAATGTGAACAAACATCTTGCTGCTCAACTTCCTACATAGTATCCCTGCAACTCATATCCCTGATAGCATCCCCCCCTACATCAAAGTGGCATTGTTTAGGGTGAAAATGTAATTTTTTTAAATTTTAGGAAAAAGGTGTCAATTCACAATTATATTTAAATTTCTCCATGTCAGTACAATCAGAGAAGCAAGAAACAGGGAGGGAATTCTAAAACCTAGCAAGTTGAATGAAGAAACTTTTAGAATAGATGGCTTTCTAGCATCTCGGGACCTTTACGGTAAAGGAGCGAAATTTTTGCTGCTTGTCAAGTTAGTTGGGAGTATTTACATCGAAGAGGAACAAGTGCTATTAGTTTCCCAGTACTCCATACATGGCAAATGGTGGCTTTGTAGATCATTATCGCCTCCATTCAATCAAGGGGAGAACTTGAATGCCTACTAGACACTATCCTCGAGTGTCTAAGGTCTCTCTGTACAGGGGTTTGTCAGAACAATCTGGCATGAGGATACGTTTTCCACAGAAGTAAACCCTGACCAAATATTCAAAATCACATAGTATTCGCAGCCCAAATAAGATCTCCTCACTACGGCTACCCCACAGCTTTTCCGAGGAATGGTGCACCTTCTCCAAGTGATATTACCTCAAGTAATAGCACGAAGCTGGATACTCCACCAGACTAGATAAATTCTTGTCCTGGAATCCAGTAAGACCATGAGACCAACATGAAAGATATACTACAACATATGAAAATGGTTAATTGGGGAGAGGAAAATTATGTTTTCAATTTCTTTACTAACTCAGTGCTTGAGAGATAAAGAACTTTAATGGAACATTCGAATATCTATGTATCTCATATAGACTTCAAGTGTTAGCCCCAGATTGTGGGCCCCTTGATTTCTGAGAACTTCGACTGAAGTAAGATAAAACAAAAAAAATCTTGAAAGACAATGGATACCTCCTGTAAAAGTAGCTGTGCATGTAATTGTGAGGTAAAGGTTGCGTAATCTCCCAACACATTTCTGAATCGGCACTGCTTAAGGCCAGTGGCAAGGAGACTCCAGGACAACTGGAAGCAATGTCAGGCTAAGCGGCAAGCACATACAGCACCTGGAATTCCCAAATACTCAAAGTTGCTTAGCTTCGATCATTTAACGGGAACCGGTATGTCAACATGATTATGCCTATTATTTGTAGATACCTACCTGTTATGATATTTCATAAGGGCTACGAGTTTATGTTTGTGCATAAATCATGCATCGAGTTTTTATCAACAATTCTTGTACAAAAAAAATGAAATATTAACTCAACATATAATGTTTTTGCTGACACTCGTATTCGCATATGTAATATTAAATAAACGGCTAATTTATTCCACAGGGCTGGTAATAAACAACGAACACTACATCATGAAAAATGAAACTGCTACATGATTCGAACCTGTGCATCCAAAAAGAGTGATTACCAGGACTATGACAACAGAATATTCTTTTCATTGTTTTGACTCTTGAGTATATATCCGACACAGTTAGACACAGTTAACCAACCGAGAACCACATCACTCTATATAAAAGCATATAAGATATTAACAGATATACACTCGAGAGTCAAAATAATGAAAAGAATATGCTGTTGTCCTAGCCCTAGTAATCAGCAAACACGTCTGCCATATTTTATCGCTTGACTTATGAGATATATTGTGATAAAAAGCTGAATTTGTGTAAATATTATGTCTAGCCAATGAATTTCATAAATTTGCCTTCAGTTTTTGTATTGTTGTTTTTTGTTTGTTTGTTTGTTTTCGGGGAAGGTTCGAAAGACCAATTCGCCAAACATTTATTCATTATCTTTTAAATCAAATATTATTTGGGATGCAAGAGTCGGTCTGTCATCGTTTGGTTTACAACAGCATTTTTTAAGTGCTGCCATACATCTGTATACAAGAATTTAACCTTTGGTAAGTTTGAAACAATTTACTTAATAATTACTGTTACGCTCTTGTGTTTCGTTAAATACGATAAAGAACGGTTCCCTAACAGAAGAAAAAAAATTGGTGCTCGGATTCGAACAAATGCGTATATCGAACAAGAAGGAATGAGAAAACAATTTCTTGAGACGTCTGTAAATGTGAATAGACAGAGAAATCCCCCCTCTCTCTCTCTCTCTCTCTCTCTCTCTCTCTCTCTCTCTCTCTCTCTCTCTCTCTCTCTCAAGGTGAGAAGGAATAAAAAAAATTTCTTCTTTTTACGCAAATATGTCTTGATTCGGTTTTATTTCTTTATTTAAATATTATTTTCTTTTATTTTTAAAGGATGAACCTACACCACATTACATTACAAACCAAAGAAAATGCTGTTTTATTTGAATTATTCGAACTTCTGTTTTCATTTTCAGTATTATTTTCACAACGTTTCAGCCGATGTTTACTTCTTCAGGTGTCTCTCTTCTCGAACTCAAAAAACCTTTCTGTCGAACTCGGGAATTTACATTGAATTATGAATGGAGCCCTTAATTTAACCCACATGATATCACGCCCTTGTTCTGCCAGAATACAACTGGGAATTAATAAGGACTTCTGTCTCGTCATGGCTGGAGGAACAAGAACATACTACCCCCGTGGATTAAATAAAGGGTGCCGTTGGAAATTCTGTGCAGATTCTCGTGTTTGACAGAAGGATTCCAGAGTTCAGCAAGAAATGACTGAAAAAGGTCGGAGGTTACATCGATCGAAATGTTGTGAAAATAACACTCAAGATAAGAATAGTAGTCTGAAGAATCTGTAGCATTTTCTTTGTTCAGTCTAGGGTTAGAATCAGGATTCGGTTCTGGGGTTCGGGAAGGAGTGAGTCACTCTTCGACAACAGCACGTTTCTGCCCTCTTCTTTTCCAATCGACCACATCTGGCCTCTCGCGAAAGAACTGACCCATCAAATTATCGCCCCATTAGCCTCCTCCCACTTTTTGCCAAAATATTGGAGACCATAATTAACCATGCTCTAGTCCGGCACCTTACAGATGCTAAACTTCTGACTGACAAACAATATGGATTTAGACAAGACATCCTCACTGTAATCTCTGAAAGCATATACCATTCACTGGACAAAGCGGGGGAGGGCAGAGCGGTAGCTCTAGATATATCTAAGGCCTTTGACAGGATATGGCATGAGGGTCTCCTCAGGAAAATTAAATCATACGGTATCACTGGTAGAATACTTAACATAATTAAATCCTTCTTAGATAAGAGAAATATCCAGGTTGTCCTCGACGGTCGTACATCTAAACACTGTGATATAAATGCGGGAGTGCCTCAGGGGTCTTTCCTTGGACCTCTATTGTTCCTAATATTTATTAATGACCTCCCCGACAAAACTGCCTCTGAGATGGGTATATATGCTGATGATACCACGCTCTATAACAGGCATGACAGGAAAACAAATGAACACATATCTAAAGAAATGGCAAAAACACTAGAGGATGACCTCCAATCTGTAGTGGAATGGGGACATAAATGGACGGTCACATTCAACGCTGCCAAGACTAAACTGGTTTCCTTCAATAATTACAAGAAACCTTCTCTGCTACCAATAGCAATGGCCAGTGACTCCCTGTCTGAGAGTACATCTTTCAAACTGCTTGGCCGAACGTTCGCAGGAAACATGAGTTGGAACAATTATATTGAAAACATTGCCAGAGCCACTGCGAAAAAGGTAGGCTCTCTCTACCGTGCTAGAAAACTACTGACACCTGAAAGTATCCTGTACCTCTATGATGCCACCATTCGCCCATGTATGGAGTATTGTTGTCACATTTGGGTTGGTGCATCTGTTGCTGGTCTCTCGCTCCTAGACAAGGTTCAAAAGAGAGTCGCCAAAGTAAATAAGTTCTTGATGAGCCGTTCCATATAAGTTATCAAATTTACCAAATTTTCATTACTAATGATTACTATATTGACCAATTTCTACTGTACACTCTTTAAGCCTTATCCTTGAGTGGCCTCTGGGCCTTGATAATGTGGTGATGCCTTTGTAAAAAAAAAAAAAAAAAAAAAAACTGGCATCTAAACTTCAGCCTCTATCTCATCAACGAAACGTTCTACAAGTATTTTAATGGTGAATGCTCTGACGAACTGCAGACACTTGTGCCCCCACGACCTAGACACCCTCGACAAACCCGACAGGCAGCTAAATTCCACCCCCACACAGTAGAGATCCCTAGATGTAAAAGATCTTTCTACTCCAGTAGTTTCTTGCCCAGAACCGCTGGACTCTGGAATTCCATTCCAGGTCCCTGCTTCCCTAACTGTACTGACATGCAGAAGTTCAAGTGTAACGTGAACCGACATCTTGCTGCCCAAATCCCAACATAGTGCCCCAGCAGTTGCTGCCCCTGATAGTAGCCCCCTACACCAAAGTGGCAATGTGCCTTGTTTGGGGTAAAAATGTAATTAAAAAAAAAAAAATGTCACACCACACAATCCGAACGTCAGCAATACAAAATTCTTTTCAAGAGAAGATGTTCACAACTCTTTTCTCTCTCCTCCCCCAGGGAATTTTTCCCTGCTTTTATATCCTCCTATCTAGAAAAAAAAAAGGAAGAGACAGGAAAAAAATATAGCTTCTCCCATCATGCTCTGCCTTCCCAAGATGCCCTTCGCATATACAAATGCGCTGGCCATCCTTTCCTTCTTCTTTCCCAAAGAGCGATGCAGATACGCCCGGTACGTTTCTTTTTTTTTTTCTTCTTTTCTAACCATATACCCCACATTCAGCGTAATGCTGAAACTTAGGATACAATTTCGTCCGTCTGTTACGCTTATGTTTATAATATTATTTTGTTGGGTCTGAAATGATATTTAAAATAATGCTTCTTTTGTTTGTTCTGACACATTTAAGCTTAAAATTGCATTTTTGCTGCTAAACTTAAAGACACAATAAGTGCATCTTCGAGATGAACAAATTCTTGTTATTCTTGTCAAAATGCGACTTCATCATGCGTAAATAATGACATCTTATAAAATTTGACTCTGTATTCTTAATTTTATTTTTTTCATGTTTTTCGAAAATTATGTTTGACAAATATTTGTTGTTTTTACGACCTAATATTTTTGGTTTCTGTCTTTGAGTGGAATTATTTCTCATCCAATAATTTATCAAGTTTGACTACTTGAAAACAATTCCTCAACACATGAGATGAAAAATTAAAACCAATTTATGATTAATTCACCAGAAAAAGTATTTTTAAGTAATTATTTTAAACAATACTACGTTTCCTAGGAGTACCTATATATTTTTTTTTCAATTATATTCAACTAGCTGTTCAACCCGGCTTTGCTCGGGCCCTATGTACGGTTCATTAACATTATGTGTATGTGCATACATATAGTAAAATGTTTGACTCATGTCCAGGAAACCTACATCTAAAATTTCAAGTGTTTAGACCCAAAATTGGCGAAGGAGTTTGGTAGAGTCTGCAACGGCCAACTCTTTCAACTTTGACTTCTTGGCAGCCAAATTTTCGCCCAAACACGAATTAAAAAGCTTGCTGCATGTCTGAATACACTTTATGTAAAATTTCAAATGTTTGGACCCAAAATTGGCTGTATAATTTGCTAGAGACCGCATATGTAAAATTTTTTTTTTGACTTTGACCCCTTGGCAGCCAAATTTTCGGCCAAAAACCGATTAAAATCTTGCGCTATGTCTGAATACACTTTATGTAAAATTTCAAATGTTTAAACTGTTGACTGAGTATTTTGGCGGAGACCACAGAGGTCAATTTTTTTTTAAACCTTGACCCCAATTTTGATCCCATTAACATTGATTGTTTTGGGCTCAAATCAAATTAAAAAGTTTGATCCATGTCCAAGTAACTACATCTAAAATTACAAGTGTGTAGACCCCAGAGGAATTTGGTAGAGTTTTCAACGGTAAAATCGTTGAACTTTAAGCCCTTGACAGCCAAATTTCTGGCCGAAAACCGATTAAAAAGATTTTCCCAAATCTCAATACTCCTTATGCGAAGTCTCCAGTCTGTAAGCTGAAAATTGACAGAGTAGTTTGATAGGGAAATGTACACACACACAGACAGACATTTTCACTTTTATAGATATATAGATTTATTTGGCAAAGATTAAAATAATGTTGCTTCAGTTGGCACATAGTGAAAGGTTGGTAGAAATGTATATAGAAGAGGACACAGTAATCCAACAAGTGTCCAAATTCATCTTGAAATGTTGCGTTGTTGGTGCATGTATCACCTCACGTAGAAGTCTATTCTAACGTCAAGCGATTCTGATTAAGAAAGCAGCCCTCTTTTGGTTCAATCGAAATCGGTGGAAAAATAGTTTCTTGTGTATTCTTTGAGGTTTAAAAGTGAATAATAAGTTCTGAGATATGTCATGATGCCCATTGATGAGATGTACGCCAAAATCAGAACACTGTATAATCATTGGCACTCTAGGGAGAAAAGGTTAAGCTTTTTGAGTCAGCTTTCATAGGAAAGATCTAAAAGCCCCCTGCACCATTCAATTAGTCAGTCTTTGAACTCTCGTCAGATGCTGGATATCACGTATTGATATGGAGAAAAGATTTGGATTCTAACAATGATCTGGCAAGGGAGATGTAAAAAAAAAAGGAGAACTTGCAGAAAGAACGTCATATGAGGAATAGGATACTCCTTGTTGTGTTAGCAGCTTATTTATTTACTTTCGCATCAAGGAAGAATTCGACAAAGTAGTTTTTTAATGTGGAGAAAGTAAAGCTCCCTAAGAAAGAGCACTCTGTACAGGGACAAATATAAAATGAAAGCAAATATTAAGTGAAAAGGAAACTAGACAACAAATGGTCCATAAAGATATATGTTCTGTGATTTTTTCAATTTTTTGCTTGTTCATTAAAAATAAGTATGGTAATATGGAACGATAAATTTGTCGCCCTAAAAAAACAACACTATAGCTTTATTTAAAACTTTTATTGAAAAAATCAATTCAGGTAACTTTATTATGTAGTAGAGCTGATATCTATTCAATGTAGTCGCTTTCAGTCTCAATCACCGCCTCGATATGGGTCCAGAACTGGGAGCATGCCTTTTTCACAAGCGCCGGTGGGAGCTCAACAAATACTCGGTGGATGGTGGAGATCAGACTAGCTTTGGTCTTGTAGGAAGTCATGTTGGTGATGTTCTCGACGTATGACGAAAAGAAGTAGTCCAACGGGTTCAGATCAGGGAAGAAGTGGGGCAGTAAGAGAAGGGTACAAAGTCGTAGCCAATTCTGGGACTCTTAGGAATTGCGGACTGATACTAAGTTCTGCGGCCACACACAGGATCTGCCAGCGGCCATCTGATTGCACCAGGGGATCACCACACTCTTCAGCACATCCAGGTACACTTTGGTGTTGACTTTCAAGCCGACTTTGTAGATATGAGGTAGCATGATGTGGCCCTCATTTGACACGACACCAAAAACCATAACTGTGGCCAGAAACTTTGTTGAGCTGTGTCCTCAAGCCTTGAACCATCCAGATTTGCATTTTTGAGGGTGCTGGCAATGGCCCTGTTGTCATAACTTGGATCGGTAGAGAGCACGAGTTGTACAGCGGTGCATTTCTGATCTCACTCGTTGAACGTTGTCTCACTTTCAGAACATGATAGAAGGCTCCTATAGCTCTTAGAATTTGTACACAACTGCCCAACTAGTGAATGGTTTGCAACAAAGAAAGAAAACCGGTTTTCATCAAACGGAAATGGAGTCATGTCATCCTTCTCTAGGGCGACAATTTTATCGTTCCACCCTGCTAGCTTATGGTTCTATTACCATTAGGATTGACTAACACAGCAGAACGAATCTTTGCCACATAAACAGATGACCATAACAATTTTTCTGCATCTGCCATGTCGTTTCTCCATCGCAGTAGTAGTAGTAGTGTCATATGTCTCTTTCATAGTGTAGAATTTGCCTGCCTCTCACTTTTTCTTGCATTGTAACAGTCTTATCTCTGGTTTTTATAGTGATGGGACGCTTCAAGTATAGTTCCTAATACCAATACAATTACCGATTCCATGCTAAATTCCTGCTTCCAATATATTACCGATTCTGATTTCGATTCTTCATAAATCTGGCACTATTTAACTATAGGGTTGTTATTTTTCCTGATTACCATAAAAATAAAAAAACATGTTAAATGTGCATATATTTTGTAAAATGTAAAAATACGCTTGAGGGGAGGATGATCTATAGAGTTTAGTTTTGCTGGTAATTCCAAAATCAATAAATATTTATTATTTTATCATTATTACAAACAGTGAAAGATTTTGTTTTAAGCAAAATCAAATAAAAAAGGCAATTAAAAGAATCGTTTTTGGCATCGGAAAATAGGCACAATGTTTCCGATTCTGATACCACAAAAAGTTCCGATTGTTCCAATTCCCGATTCCAATTAATCGTCCCAGCACTACCCTTTTAGTTTATTTGTAGCAGTAGTAATAGTGCTGATAGTTGTTATAGTACTCGGAACAACAACCATTATTACTTTGTGGTTTTCAATATTTTTTTAGTGTAGATTTATTATATGGCATAAGATTTATACAGTATTAATACACAGTATAAGTCTTCGTTTTCCACATGAAAGAGAGGAGAAGTGCTTCGATTAAGGAGTCCTTTGAGGAAAAGGGGACCCAGGGCAGGCACGAGCAATAAGTACAGCATTAGTTTGAAATTTTAATTGCTAAATTGTAACGTTGCCAAAAGAAAATAGGCCCGCGTTACTCACTCTGTTGCCTAAAATACATATTCCATAATTTCAACAAAATAAATTCAGTAGTTTATGATATGTAGTAGATATCCATTTATACATGTACCCCAAATTTCAGTTTACTTGAAGTGTTTTGAAGGGTTTTTTTAACGGCCATAATATGGACACAATCTTTAACTTCAAAATTAAATTGCTTTTCAGTTTTGCATTAAATTTTATCTATATACATTAAACGCTAACCAAGCAGGATCCTATGAATTCTAATTTCTTCTTAAGACCCCTTAAGCTCCAGCATTAAATCTTAGACATGTTTTAGAATCAAAATCATGTAATCGTCTTTGATCAAAATAGGAATAAGGATTTTAGACATGCATCATTATACAGGGTGGTCGCTAAAAAGTGGGAAATTTATCAAACAACGATTTATTTTTACAAAGAATAATTTTTACAAAGTTTTTCAAAAACAAATGTTATATTATCCTCATAGATACTCAAAATGTCGTCTGTGCACTTCACTGCAGCGTCTTAACCTAGAAATCCAAGCTCGTGTGGCATTTTGAATAGTAACTTGTGGGATATCATTCCAAGCTCATGATCTAAGCTGACCTTCAAATTTACCGCTTTTCTAGCGACCACCCTGTATATTAATTTCTTTCTTCATATGGGGGATATAAAAGCGGTGTAAAAATGTTCAGTTTCTTTTCACGTCACAAACGCACCACATTTTTTCAAATATTGCACTTGTATATTCTTTCTTTAAAATCAATCATTTTGAAAAAGTCTTGAAATCTATGTTCCCCACTTCCTAATAACAATTCACGACTAAAACTCGTTTAGCCGTGGTTAGTATCCTTTTGTAGTACATGTAAGTAAACGTTCTAACTTTAACAATGAGTCCAACAGAAACTGGTCTATTTCGATGGGCTTTTTTGCAGCCAGACTGATGCAAAATGTTCTGTGTAGCCCTAGGAGGTCCACTCTCCTATGCCTTGCCTCCCGACTTTCAGGAGCAAGTTTATTGCATGTTGTCTAAGTTTCCCTCACCAGGGAATGTGGACGGGGCTACTCGACTTATTTTTGCAGGACCAGAGTGCTCCTCTTCCTGTGGTTCTGACCCATTTTCCTACCTTCTGGCCTTGTGTGACATCCTCTCGCAGTGGGAGAGTAGTAAATACTGGTCTAGCTATAACCACTGTGAATATTTTTTCTTTTTCCATCTGTGTACCTAAAACTAACAAAGTTTCCATGGGTAGGTTGGTTGGTTGATTTTGTTTTACGGCATATCAACCCTTTTCAGGTTATTTAATGCCGAATCCAGTGATTTTGAAGAAAAATTTTTTAATAGAATATATTTGTTTTTTTCAAGTCAGTTTCTATTCAATCCATAGTTGGGACCCTAACAGGTACTACGACTCCGGGTCAGAGTGACCCGGGAGCAATGGCAGTTAAACGGTGGTTCCACGCTCCCTAAAGCCCGCAAGCTGGGGTCTCACCATCGGATGTAGCTTAAGGTTGTATCCAGGACTTCCATGGGTAGAGTTTCTTTCCTAGAACTACCCGCCTGTGGAACATAATACTGCGGAACTGTTGCCCAACTGAATATAACATTGTTGATTTCACGTCCAGTGTAAACAAATTCTTATTGAGCCTTGCTCTTAAATAATCAAATTCTGTGTAATTTTAACCATCGTTAACAATCCTCAATATTTTGTTTCACTATCCAATAAAAATAATGATAAAGCAGAGAAAAATTAACAACCTCTTCTGTGAGAAAGTGGCTATAATGAAAAAAATAAGATATCCCACATTAGATTTCGAAGTCAATTTTGTCCTCTGTCAAGGCAGGAAAGGATGCTCTGCACAACACCCCTTCTTCCAGATGTGGTAACAGAATGCCATCTTAGGATGTATTTGACTTGTATATAGACAGAGGTTGAAGTAAAGGTCAGTCCCAGAAGCTTATCAAAGCAGAGGACTTCATTGAGAGAAGAGCCATTCATTACAATTGTTGTAAAGTGAGGATCCGAGCATTGATGATGAAAAGAGAGAAGTTTGGTTTTAGACACATTAAAAGCAACAAGCCGCCTTTTTCTTCTTTGCACCATGTGCTCGGCAGATAAAGAATCAGATAGACCTTTATCATTAGAAGGGCTGTGACAACAGCATATTCTTTTCATTGTTTTGACTCTTGAGTATATATCCGTTAATATCTTATACGATTTTATGTAGACTGATGTGGTTCTCGGTTGATTAACTGTGTCTAACTGTATCGGATATATACTCGAGAGTCAGAAGAATGAAAAGAATATGCTGTTGTCACAGCCCAATCATTAGTGCTCTCCAAAGTTCTGTTATAGACGGTTGTGTCATCTGCATAGATATGAACACATGATTTTAGGTTATGATTTAGGACAAATACCAGGTTGGGCCCAGAATGGATCCTTGAGGCACACCCGCATTGATACTATATGCTTCAGATTTCTGACCACCAACGACTATTTTTATAAACCTATCAGAAAAAAAGATTTAATAGTTGAGAGGACATTATCGGGAATTCCATGACCATGAAGCTTGTGAAGTAGAACATCGTGTCAAACCCTACCAAAGGTTTTTCAAATGTCAAGTGCTATTTCTCCAGAAACGAAAATCCCGTCTATATATGTAGCATAGTCGTGTCAGCATTTTGGGGGCGTGGCGTGATCATCACATCATAGACTGAAACGCATATATAAGGATTAAGATCAGAAGGAAAGGAAAGGAGGGAAAAAAGAGAAAAGGAGAAAAGAGAAAAAAAAAGAAAAAAAAGATGTGTAGGAAGTTACGCTCTGCAAGCATGAGTGTTTACAGAGCGTAATTTTACATGCATCAAATTTATGCTGGAAAAGGAAACCTGATAGTGGGGATACCTGTTAGATAGAGATACCTGTTAGATAGGGATACCTGTTAGATAGAGATACCTGTTAGATAGAGATACCTGTTAGAAACCTGATAGTAGAGATACCTGTTAGAAGTTGGAGCTCTGTGTTTATGCTTATGTTTTGATTTGTTACTTGATCTCTTATGCTTAAGTTTCAAATAGTTATCGTTGATTTATTATGCTTAAGTTTAAAATAGCATTATTCTTGGTCTGTCATGCTTAAGTTTAAAATTCAAAACCTCTTACATGCTAAAGTTTAAAATTCAAAACCATCGTCGTTGGTCTGTCATACTTAAGTTTAAAATAACATTGTCGTTGGTTTTCCATGCTTAAGTTTGAAATAGCATCGTCGTTAGTCTAGATTTAACGAATTGGATACATGATTCTCTTGTCCTTCAAGGACCCTTTTATAGTGATTGTGGTCCATCTTGAAGATGGCTTTGGTGTCGACACATCTATTTCGTTGAAAACAATTGAAATAGTAGTTTCTGTAAGCAATAGCAACTGCACATTCTGGGGTGTATCAGGTTAGCAGTTTGGTTTCTGTTGGAATTTTGTGAAGTGAATGAAGCTCTTAATACCAATGGGTAATTAATCAATTAAATCGGACGTGCTACAGAACATATTTGTTTTTCAAACATGGAATACAGAGTAATTTCTGATAAGAAAGATCCGATGCTGTCCCTGTCAGCCATTGAGTGTTGATACACAGTTCGATGGAGAAGGACTTCTTGTTGCGTTTAGTTTGGATCTTAATTGACGCATGGGGGTTCGAAGGGAGGCGTGGGGGTTCGTCAACAATCTGTGTTAGATCATAAGCTATGAAAAAAATAATGATAAAACCTTTCATTGTTTAAGTGTACTAGCCATTCAGCATTGCGAACATTAAAGTCACCATAGATACGAATGCTAGCAAAAACGGTGAGCAGACAGGATCTTGTCAAATTTACCAGAAATTTGCTCAATGTCAGTAATCCCATCCGGGGGGTAATGAAACATATTATTGATGAAAGTGGGGTTGTGCAAAAGTGCAACACGGAAACACATAAATAACAATTACGGTATTCATAGAAAGTATTCTTATCACATGCGAAACCGTCTCTCATGTAGTGACAGGTTCTGTGACCACAGCAGTGTTGGGGACTGGGTTTTGAAGCCATGTTTGAATAACCAGTGATCAAGAAGTCATTTATATAAACTGATGGGTTAATGTTTGTTTTTCAAAAAAAAAAATAAGTCTGCTTTGGTCTGTCATAAAATTGATTCCAACCTCTGCAAGGTTGGAACATAAGACCACTAGTGCTGGAAAAGAAAACCTGATAGTAGGGATACCTGTTAGAAGTTGGAGCTATGGGTTTATGCTTATGTTTTGATTTGTGACTTGTTATGTTAGGATTGGAGGATTTGTGTAAGAAGTCAGCAGAGGAGTATGGAGCAGAAAATGAGAAGAAAAAAGATACCTTTGTAAATTATTGAAAAATAGAAAAATCTTAGCAGTTCCAAGTAATATGTCACCGAGACACCCTACCAGAAACTACAGCATGGTTCAAACTCTATTCACCAAATGGCAATACAGCAATATTTTAAACCTGCTGATAGAACAGCCGCCTAGGAAGTTATTCTAACGTTTGTGTCTTTAGACTTTCAGACGGATGACGTCAGTGCAGGTAAAATGTTTATCTTCAATATCTTTATTTGTGGCATGACAACAAGATTAGAAAGAGAATTAGTTAAACTGTCTCTAGTTACTCTTATTTAATGTAAATATGCTTATACATGATGAGGGCTAAGATGTTCCATAATTAAGCATCCGGTTTTGTTAGGCGTGCTGAATCATAAAATAGGTGTTGGCACGACAATGGCTTATCTCGTTAGTCTCTTACGCTTAAGTTTAAAATAACATTATTGTTGGTTTATCATCAAATCCATTGCCAAGGTCGCTGGAAAAATGGTGAGATCCTTCTATCGATCCAGTCGATGCAATAGCTGATGCAATTCTCTACCTATATAAGAGCCAGATACGTCCAAGGATGGAATATTGTTTCCACATTTGGGCAGGAGCTGCTAGGAAGACCTTATTCTGCCTTCACGGGGTTCAAAATAGACTTCGTAGCCTAGTGGGGGGATGCCTTTTTCTCTTCCCTGCAACTTTTTTCTCACAGAAGAGACCTTGTGAGCCTGTTTCTGTTTTATCATAATTTTTATGACAAGTGCTCGTCTGAGCTCCAATCTATAGTCCCGCCCTTGCTAAACATTCATGAGAAATACTCGTCTAGCTAAAAACACTATCAATAATCTCCCACACTCTTTATCTGTGCCTAAACCTAAACATAGATTCCATGAACAAGGCTTCTTTCTTAGAACTGCAGACCTGTGGAACTCTCTTCCGTTTACTTGCTTTCCAACTGACTACAATATGGCCGTTTTCAAGTCCAATGTAAACAAGTTCTTGATAAGCCGTTCCCCTTAAGTAATCCAATTTACCAAATTTACACTTCTAACGATTACTATATTACTACTTTTAACCACTGTACACTCTTTAACTCTTATTCTCGAGTGGCCTCTGGGTCTTGAGAACTGGTGATTCTTTTGTAAATAAAAATGCTTCATCTGAAATAGCATTATCGTTTGTTTATCATGTTTAATTTGAAATGGCATTATCTTTGGTCTATCACATTTAAGTTTGAAATAGCATTGCTTTTGGTCTGCCATGCTTAAGTTTGGAACAGTTATTGTTAGTTTATCATGCTTAATTTAAAATAGCATTATCGTTAATCTGTCATGCTTAATTTGAAATAACGTTATCTTTGTTTTGTCTGATTGTCGTTGGTCTGTTATGTTTAAGTTTAAAATAGCATTGTTGTTGGTATGTTATGCTTAACTTTGAAATAGCAGTATCGTTGGTTTGTCATGCTTAAGTTTAAAAGGCAAAACCATCGTCATTGATCTGTCATGCTTTAACATGCTTAATTTTATCATGCTTAAGTTTAAAATAACATTGTTGTTGGTCTGTTATGCTTAAGTTTGAAATAACATTGTCCTTGGTCTGTTATGCTTTACAAATTAATATTATTATAATATTTAAAGTAAGATGATAAAAAGTAATGAGTTTTCCATGCCATCACATACTTCGTCTATGTAAAAAAAAAATTTTCCGATTCTAAATCAAAGAATCTTTCATAAAATCACATTTCCAAAGAACTAATTTTTAAAAAAGCCTTTCAAAATATCTCAACGTTTTAGGATTATTTCTAATCAAAAAGTTTCTCAAAAGTCAATTTCATTTTAATGAAGTCATAATAAGAAATCCTTTAACATTCTGAGCTTTTGGTTTAGTCGTTTGAGCTATGGTCTTAAGGTTCATATATAAGGCATATTTAACTTCTGTGGGCTGAAGAATTGTGGGTTTTTCTTGGAACTTTTACAAGGTTTTCAAAGGATTTGTGTATTATCAGTTGAGTAGGATATATCTTAGAAGTTATATTGGTGATGCTTGTATTCCTTATAGACATTGTAGAAATGGCGGTGTGAACGTAATGCTTGGGTATGTGTTTTATCTATTTGGTTTTTGCTTTGGTTGTTTATTTCTCAAGTATGATTTAAGAAAAGCGAGAATTTGCTTTTATTTTTACTAGCCTGGATGCCCAGCGTTGCCCGGCATTGCCCGGGTGTTTATAGGTGCTAGGTGTGTGTTGAGCAAAAAAAAACAGTGGTAGTAGGCAGGCAGGCTCGAACCCGTGACGCGAAGGCGGAAAAGAAAGTGAAAGAAAATATGACGTCTTCGCCGATGTTTCCATAACGCAACCGGAAGTCAAAAGCATTGAAATTAACCAAAGTCAATCCAACAGTGACGACGACTTGCTAAAATGTCGGCGAAAAAATCGACCCCTCCTTGTACAAAACAGCCGAGTTTAGGGTGAAGCGAGTAATGTTTTAGGACAACTTTTTCGATATTTGTCGTCCGAGACGTCCAGTTCCAAAATGATACCGATCTTGTCAGGTTCCATCGCCTCTGTCAAAAGATTTTGCGGGACATACATACATACATACATACATACATACATACATACATACATACATTCAAACAGACTGGTGAGATTTATGTAACAGATTACTTTTACTCGTTGTTTAACTTAATGATTTGTGCGCTTGCCAGTTGAAATGGAAGTATCTTAGAAGTTATGTTAGTAATTCCTTGTAGACATCGTAGAAAGGGAGATGTGAACGCAATACTTGGATGTTTTTTCTTTGTTTTTTTATTTGCTTTGTTTTTCAAGTATGGTTGCCTGAGGATTTGCTTTTTATCTTACTTTTTAACGTGGTCAAACTTAATGTTGTTTCCTTTGATTATAAGTAAAGCAAAACTAGCTGCGGTATGTTAAAAACCTATTCATTGTTTGATAAAGTGGTAAAATTAGGAAATTCATTGAGTTTACCATGATTGATTTTGTGGATTTGTTTTATTAGTGTCACTAGAATAAAATTGAAAGCATGGTTGAAATCTACCATGTGGAAGAAAAGGATATTTTCGTTATCGTTTGTTTTAATGGTTCTTTTATGCTAGCATATTCTCTTATCTAAGTTTTGTTTTCTCAACAATTTGGTTTGTCATATTCTCAGCATGACATTAAATAAATGTCAGTATTAGTTGTGAGTGTGGTTTTTGTGCATTTTGAGTTGTTGGTCATTTTTTTATGGTACGTGATATAGTTTGTATGATTGGGCTTCCTAGTTTATTAATTCTAATGTGGCATAATCACGTTGACACTCCTGTTCCCGCTAGATCACTGAAGTTAAGCAACGTTGAACCTAGTCAATACTAAATGGGTGACCATTTAAGACTTCTAGGTGCTGTATGTGCTCTCCACTTATCTCGACATCGTTTGTCACTGTCCCCAAACAGTGCTGATTCAGGAAAGGTCTGGTTGGAGATTGTGCAACCCTTGCCTCACAATTACAATGCACAGCTGCCTTTACTGGGGGTATCCTTTGTCTTTCTAAACTGAACGGAGGCATCGATTGAATTTTAATACAATTTGTTGTTTATGTTTTAAGTAAGATAGTGGACCTGTGAGTCTTAGAACTATATAGTTTGGTTTTCTTTTTAATAGTTGTATGTATGTGGAGGACCTTTTCTTCAAGTGTTCTTCGAATTGTCAATTACTTATTTTGATGGTATTTGCTCTCTATTATTCATCTTCGATATTTTGTTGGATTTTATACAAACTGTTTGTTTTATTTTGTGTTTTTATTTTATTTTTTTTTTTCATATATATTGTGATTGCCATTTCTTTAAAGAAGAAGGCCATTCCTATAAGATTGCAATGTTCGTCTTGGGCATGCAAGTGGTTCATTAACCCAACTTTACCTTCAGAAATCACACTGCAGGTATTGCATACGAGATCATTTTCTTCCATTTTTATATATGCTCATATTTTTTTAAGTTTTAAAAAGAATAAAAAAGTCATTATGTTTCAGCGGACAATATTACATAATAGCAAGGAGGATAAGAATAAGAAATAAAACTACTTTCCTATATTTAACAGGCAAAATACAAATCGACTAAGACATAAGAGTTATAAGAAATCTTTTTTTAATCAATTCGACTAGAAGCTAGAAAACCAGAACCTGAGTTACATTTCAGCGGACACACCTTTAAGAGTGAAACTTGGACGAAGAATGTTTAAAACAAGGTCGATAGTATGAATGAATGCATGAATGTAGGATTGACATTAGAGATAAACTAAAATGACCGAAAAATGGGCTGAAATGACTTAAATAAATAAAAAGTAAATGACTTAGAATGACTTTAATTAACTTAAGGATGAATTGAATGACCTTAAGAATAACTTGAATACTTAAAAAATAACTGGAATCCTTCAAAAACAACTTAAATGATCTGGAGAATGACTTGAATGGCTTTGAGACTGACTGGTTGTAAAGTGGGTGATCATTTTACATTAAATTAATACAGAACTTGGCCAAAAGGCAAAGAAAAGCTTAAAAAGCTAAGAACAGCATCTATTAACAACAAACCTTTGATCTTAACCAAAAAGGCCAAGCACAAAAGTGTTACAGACAGACAGACCGACCACCCGACTGACCGACAAACCGACCAACGGAGTGACTTATAAAGTCGCTTGCACGCGACTAATAAATAAATCAATCGTTACATAAAGTTGCCATTAGAGCCGAAAGGTAGAAAAAAAGGAAAGGAAGGGATATAGTAGGAGAAAGAAAACAAATAAATATCGTTCAAATTTCAAAGAAAACAAAGGGGTGATCACTATCTGCAAATCTGTGAAGTATAAAAAATATATGAACGAAATACGAGCAATTTTTTTAGAGAGAGCTTTGAATAGGTCTAGCTTATGTGAGAACTTTTTTGCTGCAGAGTGAGCGTTTATGCATGGTTGCACGTACGGCTTCTAAAACACACACACACACACATACACACACATACACACACACACACACACACACATATATATATATATATATATATATATATATATATATATATATATATATATATATATATATACTAGCTGTACCCTGCCACGCATTGCTGTGGCTAAATTTGGTGTAATGGAAAATTCTAATAAAAAGAGAAAATGCATGTTTCTTATATTCTTAGTACAGCAATCCACTCTAAAAAAAAAATGAAAAAAATGGTACTCTTGCAGAATTGGATCCTGATCCTCAGGATTACCGTCAATCATTGCTTGGGCTCGACCAACAATCAGTGGATAAAACTAACGTTGAAACGCTAAATGTTTTTTTTGTTTTTTTTCTGTATACAAAAATATGAGTTAGTAATTAATATTTGAGTGATGGGGGGGGTTACTATACACAGATTCGAAAAAGTTGTCCAAAAACAAATGAAAGCAAAGGTAAGGTAAGTTACATTTCTACCTAACTGGATAATTGCTTAGTGTTTTTATGTAAGGTAAAATGTTTAATCGGCTGGAAAAACAGAAATGGTTGCAGACTGTTGAATACGTTAAGTTTGGGAAATTAAGTTGAAAACTAAAAACTATACAATACAGTGTCAAAAACCCACCGAATATGTTACCATGACATAGGCTGACATAATCGGTGGGTTTGTGACAGTATTTTGTATAGTTTTTTAGTTTTAACTTACTTTCTCAAACTTAACATAATCAACAGTGTCCGCCACCATTTGTATCTTTCAGATACACCGATAAACACTGTTTTTCGAGCTGACTAAACGTTACATTAAATGAAAAGGGTTTGTATTAACAGATACAAAGAAGTTGTCAAAAAATGAATATATAACAAATAAATGTTATCAAAGGCAAGAAAAGTAAATGTTCTACCTAACTGGATAAGATTGTAGTGTTTTTATGTAATGTATAATGTTTAATCAGTTCAAAAACATGCAGTGTTTATCGGTATATTTGAAAAATACAAATGGCGGCAGACTGTATCGAACACGTTAAGTTTGGGGAAATTTTGGGAAAATGAGTTTAAACTAAAAAACTATACAAAATACTGTTAGGAACTCACTCAATATATGTTACTGTGATGTAGGCTGACATATAATCAGTGGTTTTAAATTTTGATCGATACAGGTAACGACTTTTAAGAGTCCCTTTTAGTGATTACCTGGTTTGAGGATATTATACAACTAAATGGCAAATCTGCCCCAAAAATCCGGTATTATTTTACTTTAAGGCCCGTCTCATGTTCGTATATAACGAAATATTTTATTGTAGATTTCAGTGTACTAAAAACGAATCTGCAAACCGTTTCCGTTGCAAAAAGAAAGTTTTCATCATATGAAGAAATTACTTTTTCGAAAAGTGGGTGATCACTTTTCAATTTAAATTGAAGTTAGAATGAGCACCCACTTTCTGGCTACCTGAGAGAGGGGCATATTTCTGTGTGTGGGGGTGGCGGCCGACCCCCCCCCCCGCCTTTCCAACCAATTTAAGCAGGTAATTTTAAAGGATTTTCCAAGGGTAGAAAGAAAGCCCCCACCCCAAATATAGTGGCCACAAAGTGGGTGATCATTTTACGTTAAATTATTATGGAAAAGTGATCCTTCACTTTTTTAAACTAACATTTCTTCATATCTTGGAAACTACTCGTTTGCCTTAATTATAAAGGTTATTTTCGTTTTCAGCGACCCCGAAAACCTATAGGAGTGGTAATTTTACCCTTTTTTTTTCCAATAACATAAGAAATTAAGAATTAGACAAATTTATGGGGCTAATGCACTTACCGATCCGTACTATTTTTTAAATCGTATTTCCAAGTTTAATTAAAGTTGTTTTTTTTATTCAATTGTATTCTAAATAATGTTAATGCTTCTGTACTGTTCCTTGTCTGCTTAAGTTTAATTTTTGTTTATTAAATTGTTAGGTGAAAGTCCAGAATAGTTACAAAACACCCTCTTCTCCCCATGTTAAGAATGGCTTTTTAAATAATAACGTTATTATTTCAGCACGGATCAATAAGTGCACGAAAAGCATTCATATTTTAGAATAGATGCAAAACTCCCTCCCCATGTTAAGAATAGCTTTCTAAATGACGGTATTATTTCAGCATGGTACCTTCTCTGCATAAGTACTATCTTTTGTTTATTAAACTGTTAGGTGAAAATATAAAATAGTTACAGAACACTCTCCCTTTCCCATGTTAAGAATGGCTTTCTTAATAGCGTTATTTCAGCAAGGTATATTCTCTGCATAAGTACCATGTTTTGTTTATTAAATTGTTAGGTAAAAGTACAGTACTCATGCAGAGAGTGATCCGTGTTGAAATAATAACGTTATTATTTAAAAAGCCATTCTTAACATGGGGAGGGTATATTTTAACCTTACAATTGAATAAAAAAACATATAAAACTAATTAAACCTGGAAATACGATTTACAAAATAGCGCGGACAAAAAAAAAACCTGTACTTTACCAACGAATCTTATATCAAAAAACAAAAAAAAACTCAAAAAGCAAGCGACAAATTTTTTTTTTTGGCCTTATATAATAAAGAAAAGATGTGTAAATTAAAAAATTTGGAAGATAAACAAATGAAATATGTTTTTTTTGTTTGTTTTTTTTTACTTATCGAATTAACAGAAAATGAAATCTTTCGTCAATTCGTGGCTGTGAAATGAATCGAACCGGAAGTTCAGTTTTATCAACAGAACAGATTCGTAGGAACGGTTAAAAAAATATATTTATTTTATTTAATATTTTAATTTTAATAATTCACGAGGTAAATTTATTTTAATAACATAAAAACATACCTCGACTCTAAAAATGGGTTGTCTGAAAATTTCAAATAAATTGGTAATGTAGAAATATGGTTTTATTCGTTTAGAATGAACCAACTTTACATTTTCTACTATAATAATTATTTAATACCTACAGACACTAGTGTTTCATTCTTTCGGGAATCATCAGTGCAGGGTGTCATGATTAACACCAATCGATATATTCGAACCCGGCAACAGAATCCATCTCTGGCTTCATTAGCAAGGACCTAATCCATTCCGCTACCGTTAACCGCGAGAAATGTTGTTGAAATTTAAACATTTATTTGTTAAATGCTTTTTAACGCCTGTCAGAGTGATCTAATCATTATATGATGATCTGCGCATAAGAGCTAAATTGACCGATTTTATTACAACTGAAAATGCTCAAACGATAAGAAACGAGTTTCTTAAAGTGGCTAACATAATTATTTATTATAATAATTAATAAATTACTGAATACCTACAGACACCAGTATTTTATCCTTTCGGGAATCATCAGTGCAGGGTATCACGATTTATACCAGTCAATAGATTCAAACCAGGCAACATATATATATAGATATGCATACATCGTCTTATATCCTTTGAATTCCTATTCTCTTTTGGAATAAATATTATCGTTAGAATTCAAAAGATTAGACTGTTAAAGGCGCGTTTCTTCATTTTTATTTACTGTTTAATTTTTAATTTTTCGTTTATATGTGTATATGTACTGTGTGCATGTGTGTATATACGTACTTATATGTGTATATATTTAAAACTGACGTGGCACCTTCTCATTGGCTATACCTCCTCCTCCTCCTCCTTTCTTCCTTCCTTTTCCATTCCCCCTTTCCCCGTGTATGCTCACACTTTCACTACGCCGATGAAGACTGAAGGATCGGTCGAAAATATGTACCTGTAAAAAAAGTTTTTAAATTTTTTTCATTATATTATTTTGTATTCCTGCACGTCACCAATTGAAAACGAATAAAGAAAAGTTATAACTTTTATACTTTTCGTATTCTTTTTTATACATTTCCATTCATATATATATATATTTATATATATATATATATATATATATATATATATATATAAAGCTGAATGTCTGTGTGTGTGTGTGTGTGTGTGTGTGTGTGTGTGTGTGTGTGTGTGTGTGTGCGTGTGTGTGTGTGTGGTCACGAATAGGCTCCTATATGGTTGACTATTTTAAAAAACTGATTACATATAATGATAGATGTATCGAGACACAGGAATGGGTATGTTTGATCTGACAGAACGGTGGTTCATTAAAATTGTGGGGTCTGCGTTCGCACCTGGTCCACAAAGTATGGAAATAAAAAATTTAAAAATTTAAAAAAAACGTTTACAAGTGTTTTTGATATAGATGTACATAAGAATACTTTGATAAGTATATTTTAACTTAAATAGGGATGGTATAATAAAAGTGTGGGGTCTGCGTTCGTGCTGGCCTCCATAGAATGGAAATAGGTACAAACTTTAATAAAGACTTTTCATATCTATTTGCGTAAGTATACTTTGATAATTATGTTTCAGTTTGAAGAAATATAGTATAATAAAATTATGGGGTGTTCGTTCGCATCTGACCTCCATCGAATGGAAATATGTCACAAAGTTTAACAAGGTTTTTTAATATATATCCACAGAATATTGTGATAAGTGTTTCAGTGTGAACAGGTATGGTATAATAAATTATGGGGTTTATCTATTTTATTTTTACTTTCATCATATTTTGCTTTGGCTTTGATACCCCCGAATTCGAAGCTATCTCTTTACAACCCTTCCTTTTCGTAACCTATCATACTTTCATAAATCAGAGACCATTTTCTGCAATCTGTTTTTGAACCCAGTCAACGACGGGTACTTTTGCTAGTATATATATATATATATATATATATATATATATATATATATATATATATATATATATATATATATTAGCATGCCGCCTGGTGTTGCCTCGTTGTGAAATATGCTTAAATATGATATTTTAATTTATGCAGATTCCGTATGCATTATTATAGAGCCAATTCACTATTGATTATTATATTTTACTTAATATATAGTAGTTATTTCAAAAGTTTTTTTTAAAAAACTTATGACTTGAATCAAATTTAGCTCTCCACTGAACTTTGAGTTATTAAAGTTTGATAGGTTATGAAAAGGAAGGATTGTAATCAGATAGCTTAGAATTTGGGGGTATCAAAACCAAAGCAAAATATGATGAAAGTAAAAATAAAATAGATAAACCCCATAATTTATTATATCATACCTGTTCACACCGAAACACTTATCACAATATTCTGTGGATCTATATTAAAAAACCTTGTTAAACGCAGACCCTACAATTTTAATGAATCATCATTATGCCAGATCAAACATACCCATTCCTGTGTCTCGATACATCTTCTATCATTATATGTAATCAGTTTTCTATAACAGTCAACCATATAGGAGCCATAAATATTATGTTTTAATTCATACAGATTTCTTATTTATAAAACTAATTCTCTGTTGATTATTATCCAATATATAGTAATGTTTTCAAAAGTTATAAAAAACACAGGTCCAAATACCCTATATATCAATTTTCAACTGTAGACCAAACATTAAGAGAGGAGTTTGGTAGAGATTTTTGCAGATCCACTGACAAAGTCACTTCTATCTATCTATCTCTCTCTCTCTCTCTCTCTCTCTCTCTCTCTCTCTCTCTCTCTCTATATATATATATATATATATATATATATATATATATATATATATATATATATATATATATATATATATATAAAATTGGTTAATAAATTCCAACGAAAGAAAGAAGTATATTTAAATAAGGGAGTAGTCACCAACAATGTGCATTTTTTAACATTATTTTATTATTCCGTGTCTTGGTTTTTCATTGAGAATTATGTTTGGATCATTGTAATAATGTTTTTAAGTCATTGACATCGTTTACGTACGTTTCAGACGGTCTGATGCGTCCTCGTCAGAAATTATTTTCAAATGTGTAAAAATGGCGATTTTCGTTAGTTTGAAGTTTTTCCAAGGGGTGGAGGCTTGTAAGTGTTTATTATACATTGGTATGCTTCTTTTTTTTTTTTTTTTTTTTTTTTGTCAAGGGAGATTTTGACCTGGCTGTAGTCGGTCAGTCGCAATTTCTTTCTGCTAATGTGTTTTTTCTTTTCCTTTAGGGTGGGGTAGGGTGTGTGTGTGTGTGTGTGTGTGTGTGTGTGTGTGTGTGTGTGTGCGTGTGTGCGTGCGTGCGTGTGTGTTTATGTGTGTGTGTGTGCGCGTGTGTGTGTTTGCTTTTATTGGTTTGGGAATATGTATATTTTGGGGTCATTTGCTTTCTTAGGAAGGCGGCTGTGGTCCGAGGTCGTTACTAATGTGTATGCGTAGGGAGGGGGGACTGGCTCTTCTGAGGTAAGGGTGGGGGTGCTTTCATTCTATTTTGATATTTATTTTTTGGATTCTTGGATTTTAATATTGTGATTTTTTCCTTTTAGTCTTATATTATGTTTGTTTAGAAAGAGGGGTGTATTTAAAATAGGGGATTTTTAATGTTTCTATTTATTTGTCTCCTCATGTGGGTATGGCTAGACCCAGGATCGGTTCCTAGTGTAAGGAAGATTTTGTTCCCCAGAGGGGGCATTGGGGGGTGTAGGTATGGGGGGGGGTGATAGAAGGGAAGATAGTCGTTTCAGTCATGAGGGGGTTCTCCTCCCCTGACTGAGGAGGGAGCGAGGTGTTGGAACAGATATTATACTACGGTTCTAGGTGTCTCCTAGTGTTGTTGGTTTCGAGGTTAAGTAGGGTTGGTATTGTTCAGTGTGTTGTATTAAAGATAGGGGTGTTATGTCTGTTTGTGGTTGTATGCGCGCACGTGTGTGTGTTTTAATGTGTCGGTTCTGATTTAAGTGTGGGTGTGTGTATGTGCATGTGTATGGGTGTGCATGCGAGTGTACCTTGCATTTCATGTTTTTGTGTGATGGTATTAGGTTCTGTTCAGTTCAGGAGTGAATTTGGTGATGAAGTTTTTTTCTTGTGTAAGTAAATAAAAATAATTGTCTGTTTGGAAGATTGGCATTATTTTGAAGCTGTTTCCACTGCATGTGTGTACGTGTTTTGAAACATAGAGGTGTCTGTTATCTGCAATTTTGATGTTGCTCTTATGTAAGGCTACTCTATTGCTGAAATTTTTGGTGGCGCCCATGTAGGATTTATTGCATGTTGTGCATCTTAGTGCATATACTACATTTCTGGAGGTGCAATTTAGATACTTTTTTATTTTGAATGTTTGTGCTGGGTTTTTGAATGTGTATGTTTTACCTTCTATTATTATGTCACATACTCCACATCGCGGTTTGTTGCATTTTGTAACTCCTTTTGAAGTATGTGGGACGAGTTTTGAGGAAGTTAGGATGTGTTTTAAGTTTTTGGGTTGGAGTTTTCTTTTTATTATTTTTGTTGTTTTAAGTATGTTGTTTAGTTTGTCGTTCTGATTGAGGAGGATAAGGTTTTTTGTTATCTGTGTGAATAGTTCTGGGTTGTTTTTGTTGTGTGTAGAGACGTATGCTAGAATTTGTTCTTTGTTGTGTTCTTTTGGGGTTCTTAGTTGGTCTATTGGAATTTTTTCAGCCAATTCAATACCTTTCTGTATTAGTGGTAGTGGGTATCCTCTTTTCCGCAGTGTTATTTGTAGTTCGTTCAGTCTAGTTGAACGGAGGTGTCTGTCTGTTACTATGGTGCAGACTCTACGTGCTAGGGAGTAGGGTATTGATTTTAGACAGTTTTTAGGATGGTGGCTTTTGAACTGGAGGTATTGCTGAGTGTCTGTGGGTTTGTGGTAGATGTCTGTGATTATGTTGTTGTTTTTTATTGTTACTAGGATGTCTAGGAAAGGTAGTTCTGTGGGGCTTTGTTCTAGTGTGAAGTTTATTTTTGGGTGTAGATTTTGTAGTAAAGTGTGGAGTTTTTTGATATCCCCCCATGAGGTTCTCCACAGGATAAAGCAGTCGTCTAGGTATCTTTTCCAAGATTTTATGAAGAGTGTTTTTATATTGTGCCCGTATTTTTGCTCTATCCTTTCATAAAGGGTCTCTTCTAGGAAAGCGAGTGTAAGGGTGGCATATGTCGGTGCCATTTTGGCACCCATCGCTGTGCCTAGTATTTGGATGTAGTTGTCTTTATTGAATTGGAAGGAGTTGTTATTGAGGATTATGTCGATGCTATCAATCACGAATTGTTTATTGAATCTGGGGTGTAAAGTCTGTGCATGTTTGTCAATCCAATATGCGATAGCTTCTTTTCCTAGATTGTGTGGGATATTGCTATATAGGCTACTAACGTCGAATGTGGCTAGTATAGTCCCATCGTCTACTGTTTGTGGTAGGGAGCTAAGGAAGTGTGTGTTATCTCTTACAAAACTTCTGACTAGATTGGTGAAGGGCTGTAATAGTATATCTATTAGGTTGCTAAGTCTGCTTGTTGGGCATGATGGTCCTGCTACTATGGGTCTGAATGTGAGGTCGTTGGGGTTTGGGGTGCTTATGTATTCTGACTTTTGTATGTTGATGGCATGTCTTACTTGGTTAGATTTGTGTATTTTGGGTAGCCCATAGAAGATGTTTGTTTTTGTTGTGAAGTTTGTAAGGAAGTCTTTTTCTTTTTTAGTTAATGTACTATTGTATGTTGTGCAGAGTTTTGTTATTTTAGATATGGTTATATATATATATATATATATATATATATATATATATATATATATATATATATATATATATATATATATATATATATATATATATATATTTATGTATGAAAAAAATATCAATACGAAAAATATATAAATGTTTATATCTTTTCTGTATTTATTTCCTGTGTGTTGACGTGTAGGAATATAAAAATCTTGGGGGGGGGAGGAAACAAGACTGTTTCCTTCAAAAACACATAATTTTCAACCGATCCTTCGATCTTCCTCAGTGTGAATATATATATATATATATATATATATATATATATATATATATATATATATATATATATATAAAGAGAGAGAGAGAGAGAGGGAGAGGGGGGAGAGGGAGAGAGATAAAAATATAAATATTTCTGTGTGGTAGAAATTTTTATTTTAAATTCTACACAATTATGCAGAATGTAGAAACTTTGCATAGAATAGAATTCATCACAATAGTGAAATGAAACTCTTTATTTAATCAATAGGGTAGAATGCTCTTGTTCTATCAGTCATAATTAGATAGAAATCCTAAGTAATTTGCAATTATATATTGAATCTTGCCTGCACTGTGGATTGAACATTCAACCTCCTAAGGAGAGTAAATTACAACTGAGTTAACCAAGTACTTTATCAATAACGCTACAGATCCTTGTGGACAAATTTGACAGAATGATTCCTGAATTCGACAAAAGAAGGTCGAACGTTACATCGACCAAGATGAGAACAGTAGTCTGACGAATCCAAGGAATACGGACAATCAATCCTCAACTCAAAAATTCAGAAACATCCTGAGACTTTGGTTTAGTCGTTCGAGCTATGGTCTTAAGGTTCATATATAAGGCATATTTAACTTCTTTGGGCTGAAGAATTGTGGGTTTTTCTTGGAACTTTTACAAGGTTTTCAAAGGATTTGTGTGCTTATCAGTTGAGTAGGATATATCTTAGAAGTTAAGTTGGTGATGCTTGCATTCCTTATAGACATCGTAGAAATAGAGGTGTGAACGTAATACTTGGGTATGTTTTTATTTAGTTTGTTTGTTTCTCAAGTATGGTCGCCTGATTTGAGAAAAGCAAGAATTTGCTTTTATATTTTACTTTTAGTCGTCTGACTTAATGTTGCTTTCTCGGATAATAAGTTGAGCAAAACTAGCTGTGGTGTGTTAAAAACCTATTCATTGGTCAAATAATGTTAAATTGTGGGAAACTGATTATTAAAAAGAGAGGAGAAAGTAGAATAATGGCAGTGAAAATCAGAAAATTGACTCGAAAGGAAGATTCTCATATTAGTAGAAGGGGAAAAGGCATTATCCATCTTTCTGATCGACATCTACAGTCTGTTCTCTTCCTGAAATATTGTTAGAAACTGGACATAGCTGAGAAAGCTTCTCTTTGAATTCAGTCGTTAATTCACGTCCATGAAGAAAATGGTGTTCGCGACTGGCAGCCTTTGTATTCTCTACTTGGCTGGCAGTGCTATAAGCCAATGTTAAGATATACACGAGAGTAAACAGATTCTTATGCACAATCTCCTAATTAAGCATTAGATATCATCCTACAAAAAGTCCTAATATTATTTTGCAAATAAAACAAATTTCTCATTCAAAGTTGTCATCCGGGCAATGTCGGGTAATTCCTCTAGATTTCAATTTCTAAGATTTATAAATTGATGCGATTTTAAGAAGTAAACTTACAAGTAGACAGCAGCCAATATCTGTTTATTGAGCAGATCATATTGATTTAATATATTCTATCTATATGGGGCGATATTCTTAATAAAGGAAATCGAACATTTGGAAATTGTCTTAAAATTTTAAAATACTAGCTGTCCCGTTATGGTGTTGGCCAGGAACATTTATACTTCCATTTTTTTTTTGTTTTGCATGTATTTTTAAAAATTTATCATTTAAATGTTTTTGTTTATCATCTAAATGCTTTGATTTCAGACTAAAACAGCTATTAGTAAGTTTTTAATCAAATATCATTCCGCCAACTTAAAGGTTATCTATCGAACAATCAAATTTAATATATTAGGTTGGTGCAAAAACAATATCGTTTTCTCACATATGTTACTTTTATATATGATTTCTGAATTAATTAATTGATATATATATATATATATATATATATATATATATATATATATATATATATATATAGCCATGTTATATATCATTTTGAAGCGCGTTTTTCGCTCTATCGAATCGTGTTATTTGTTACCATTCTCAATGTGAATTGTTTTTGACTCCTAATGGGGGTAGTTATTTATTTGGTGTCCACCACACAAAAATGTGGCACAAGGCCGGAAGGTGGAAATAGGCAAGCTGCCCTAAAGGAGGGGCACTCTTGCCTCATCAAAAATTGCCTGGGCACCCCGTCGGCATTCCCTGGTAGGGGCGCCTTAGGCGACAAGCAATTAACTTGCCTCACCTGAAATCCCGGTGGCAAGGCCTGAGAGGGTGGACCTCCTAGGTAGTATACCCAAGCGATGTACTTCAGTCTGACAGGTGCTGAGCCGAATCTCGGCCCCTCACCTGTTGGGCTGAGTGTCAAGAATAGATCCTTGATGAGTACTCTACCCTGTCTTCCTGCAGCCGAAGTCGCTAGGAGACCTTCCTCATCAGAGGACTAATGGGGGTATGTGACGAATGGATTCGCCAATCATTTTTATAACCACTGGCTGTGCTAAACAACCAATGAAAACCTTTCAAAATTATTATAAAAATTGTCGAATTTTGGATTCAATCAGTTCGCCGTTAACTACGCCACGGACTGCATTTGATTCTTGGTCGCCATCTTGGTTACTGCCAATTACTGATCTGAACTACGCCGCCATCTTTGTTCAACATAATGTCTCAAAACTTATCACTCAATCTCTTCATTTATTTTTTGCAGGCTTTTCGAGAGCATGGACAAAATTCGAATTTGCACAATTTTCTTGTTCCAGTTCAAACTAGGCCGAAAAGCTGCCGAGACAGCTCGTGATATCAATGATGCGTTTGGTCCAAGAACTACTAACGAATATGTAGCACAACGGTTGTTCAAGAAATTTCACAATGGTGATAAGATGTTCAAGGATGAAGACGGTTGTGGCCGGCCGACTGTGGTTGATAACAAACATTTCAAAGCCTTAATTGAAGCTGATCCTCACAAAATCACTCAACAGTCGTCTACCATTTAAAGCAAATAGGGAAGTCAAAAAAGTTGGATAAATGTATGGCAAATGAATCGAACGATAATCAAAATAATTGTCGTTTTGAGGTGTCTTCTACGCTCCTTCTGCGTAAGCAAAACGACCCATTTCTCAAGCGGATTGTGACGTGTTATGAGAAGTAGATCCTCTACAACAGCCGGCGACATTCAGCACAATGGGTGAATGCCGGAGAAGCTTCACAGCACTTCCCGAAGCCAAAATTGCTCCAAATAAAAAAGGATATGGTGACTGTTTGGTGGTCTGCAGCTGATCACAGCTTCTTGAATCCTGGCGAAACGATTACGGCAAAGAAGTACTGCTGGCAAATTGACGAAATGCACCATAAGTTCCAACATATGTGCCTGAGATTGGTCAATATGAAGAGACCAATTCTCCTCCATAAAAAACGCTCTCCCGCATGTTGCTCAACTAACCCTGAAGAAGCCGAACGAATTGGGCTACGAGACTCTCCCTCATCCACCATATTCATCGGACCTATCGCCCACCGATTATCACATTTTCAAGTATCTCAATAACTTTCTGCGCAAAAAAATGCTTCAAAAGCGAGATGATGCCGAATCGGTCTACAATGACTTCATTGCTTCGAGAATTCCCGATTTCTAGACTAATAGGATAAATGAACTTTTTCGTTGGCAAAAATGTATCGATTCTAATGGTTCTTACTTTGATTAATAAAGTTTATTATGAAAAGAGTTATGATCTTTTGAAGTTGAGCATCAAAAAACATTATTTTTGCACCAACCTACTATATATATATATATATATATATAGTCATCCACATACAGTACTGTTTCGCTGTTTCACAGCTCATCAGTGCGGCTAGACAGGCAACTACCTCAAGCCAGGATTGAAACCCGACCGTTTATACGGCAGTCAAGGCTTCTAACCATTACGCTATTGGCGGCTGCTTGAACGAGTAGTGAGTTTAACGATGTTTTGATATCGTCCGAAATATATATATATATATATATATATATATATATATATATATATATATATATATATATATATATATATATATATATATATATATAAGGCTCTTTCAGTCTTTGAAAGACTATTGATACCCACGAATAGGTACCTGCACATGAAATTTTTGTGGCAGGAGGTGTGCAATCTACAACCACACCTGTCCTGAGTCGACATTGACATGGTTAAATACCAGTGGCGAGTGGAGTGTATGTCCAGGACGACAGGAAACAAATGCCGAGATATGATATGTATATATATTTGTAGTCATCGACATACAGTCCTGTTTCGTTGTATCATAACTCATCAGTGCCGCTAGACTTGCACCTCTCCCAAGCCGAGGATTGGACATAGAACCATTGTGTTGACAGTCAGCAGTTCTACCGATCGACTCACAGGAGCGACACACTTAAATAATCTCGCCAAATGTCTATTTAAACAAACATCCATCCACCACTTTTACAGTGCTCTAACTGCTTTGTGTATAAACAAAGAGCAAGCGTCGCATTTTTCAGCCAATTAAGTAGCGGATGAGATTACTTACGACAGTGCGTTACCCAAAGAGGGGGCTTAATATATATATATATATATATATATATATATATATATATATATATATATATATATATATATATATATTAGTGGCCCGACAAGGCCACAGGAGAGACAACCGAAGCAGCAAAACTGAAGCCAGCCTCCAGGATTATATATACAAATGTAGGCAAATTTGGGCATATTTTATTGGTTTGAAAATATAGGTTCTTTCTTTACTAATTATCATAAAATTTAACCGTAGAATTGTATTGTAATCTTTAAAAAGCCTGTAAATTCTCATGTAGTTTCGACCAATAGAACATAACATATTCAATTTGGCTATCAGTATATATATATATATATATATATATATATATATATATATATATATATATATATATATATATATATATACCACCTTTTGGGGGTATTTTATAAGTTCCAAATCTCAGCGACTATTGATCAGAATTTAACAAATAGAGGCTCGTTGGAAGGGTAATGATTTTAATTTTGTAGTGGGCTATGTGACATTTGCCGTTAAGGTCGCACATTAAGATCATCCATTATCCATCCATTTTTTGCACTTTTTTTACAACCATAAAATGTTTCAATGATAGTCATTTGTTTTCCTAGTTTGGCATATGAATTAAAAAAATATCTGATATTTTCCCCAAACCTCTGGCCTTGATGGAGGGGAGACTAAAACTTGCTGCTATGGTGTCAAATGATCTGAAATAACAGCAAGGGGAGACTTGTTTCCAAATATTTCTCATATGTTATATCCCCCCTCTTTGGTTTTCATATATGAAGTAAATTTCACAGTGTATGAGGATTATTTGATACTGGAGATATTCATAATCGTACTGTATTTCCAAAAGAGAGGAGAATATTACATATTAGAAATATTTAGAATCAAGTCTCCCCTTTGCTGTTATTTCAGATCATTTGAAACCATAGCAGTAAGTTTTAGTCTCTCCTCCATAAAGGCCAGAGGTTTGGGGAATTACATATATATATATATATATATATATATATAGCAAAAATGGTAATTAGCAAAAACCTGGAGAATGTGCTCAATACTATTGCAGAGCAAATATATTTTTTATTTTTTATTACCGTTTTATCTGCTTAGTTACACGTGTTTCGATTACCTAATCGTATCAACGATCCGATAATTTCATCAGGCTTTACTTTCTGTAAATTTTGATGAAGTTATTGGATCGTTGATACGATTTGGTAATCAAGACATATGTAACTAAGCAGATAATACGGTAATATATATATATATATATATATATATATATATATATATATATATATATATATATATATATATATATACTCACCTGTCTTGATTGGAAGATAGAAGATTGCCCAAAGTCGTATTTTATTATGACAAATTGTGCCAAAGCACACAGGACAGAAACGTTCCACAAAAGCGCTACATGGATCAGCTGAGGCAACAGCTGCTCGCGTTTGACATCCTAGAGAAGGACTGGGAAGGCAGGGCCAAAGACAAGGACAGTTGGAGGGTTTTGTCAAAATGGGGCACTGTGACTTTCAAGATCAATAGAAGACTGCAGAGGACAAACGTAGGAAGAAAGTGTCATATGCCCAGGGTCCCTCTTCCTGTTACATGGAAGGCTTGTCCCCTTATCATGTAAGTAAGAAGATAAGTGAAAATGATGTTAGGATAAGGTTAGAATCGCCTTGTAGGCAAGTGTTAAAGATAATAATGGAAAATGAAATATTAGAAATTAAGTCCATTGTTAATTCTATTAGAAATAGTTAAATATTGTTTATGTCGGAAAAAGAGTCGATTGTCCACTCTTTTAGAAATCTGAATATTAAATATGTCAGTTAAAAGAATGGGCAATGCAAATTAAAAAATATATTGTTTAAAAATAGGTTTGATATTAGAATTGAAGATTCTTTTCTTTGCCAAACATATGTAAAGCCACGTGAAAATTAGTCACGTTTTAAAACACTTCTGACGTCATAAACAAAGGAGATTTCTCAATATAGGAATCTAAGGATTCAAAGTTAGAAGTCAGTTGTCAGTTGATGTTTTCGAGTCAGTTGGAGAAGAGAGCCCCTTAGAAGCGAAGGGAGGAAAAATAGACCATGTAAATCAAAGTTTGAATTCCTGACGTCACCGATCGGTCGATTGAATAAAGAACCAAATATGTTTATAACTGATTGTCTCGTCATTCCTTACAACAAAAAGGTAAATGTGTTTTATCATCATTAATAACGAACTTTGTGTAAACCCTTCCAAGTATTATGTGTCCCCATCCTCCATCATAAGTGAAATGTGTCCTCCCCTCCTCTGTGTTAAGAACTTGCATCATATATCTCACAGTCCGTATTAATATGAAACCTCCAAGAATTGTCACAGTCGACGTCATGATGTAATATATATAAAATGTCTCCTTCATTATCGTCGTCATCTGTTCTGGGTCCCTGTATTACATGAACCTGTTATATATGTCTCCAATATGAGTCCCCTGCTACACAACATTCCTAGGGATTCCCATGCCCTGGGTATCGCAGACTGAGCATGTTGAGGGTCGGTCTACACACTCACCAGACGGCATGCCGCTAAGGAACCTTCCCATTGATCTTCAGATCCTCGGAACCAGCCATATATATATATATATATATATATATATATATATATATATATATATATATATAATTATAAGACTCAAATGACCTTGTAACGAGTGATGTAACCCACTTTCCAGTTTACGACATCCGGTTGTGCATGCGCGCATAAACATTAACCCATAACAACATAAAAAAATAAACACAAATCGCTTCTTTTGCAGATTTTGACCTGCGCACTGAAATATTAACGTTATAATTACGAAATTATTATTTAACATGGGAAGAGTGGGGGGGTATTTTGCAACTATTCTTTATGACAACTATACTGTCGCTATTTTCTTACAACTAAACAACTTTATCCTGTTGACAAACATAAGAACAATTGTAGTAAAGCCAAGACTACTACTACTACTACTACTACTACTACTACTCTCTATCTGTCCTTTTCCTTCCTTCCTTCCTTCCTTCTTTTTTTATTTTTTGTTTACATTTCTTGATACAAAATAGTTGTGTGACAACAGTGAATTTGTTGATACATTTACTAATCTGTTTCAATATTAGTTTTATTTTATTTATTTAGGTTTTATTTTTTGTTTCAGGTTTTATTAATTATTTATTTTAGATTTTAAATTTCTATAACTTGGTTGAAGGATTCCAATATGCGTTTTTCATTCTTATATTCTCATGGGTATGTTCATGTGCGTTTTTGCTGCTAAATGACTTTCGTCAGCGTTCGATTCGTAGGAAAATCATGTTTAATTTTCGATTTTTGGGCGATTATTCAGAAAACTAGGTAACTTTACACGAATAGGGAGGATTTTTTTTTTTCATGTTTGAGTGATCCGTCTGTGATTTTTCATTTTAATATATTTTCATAGAAATATTTCTGTTATGTCAAAAAAAAAATTTTCTTTACGTCACAAGTGTCACGCTCATACATGAATTCCATAGCTAATATAGCATACTGACCCTACGGGTAACGGGTAGTCTAGTATATATACATATGTTAAGTTATATATATGTAAATGCTCTCAATTTTCATTTGAAAACATCTTTATTCATACAATTGTTTTTGCCCATTTCGAAACACACTTTTTTTCTTGATGAATAATAAATTCGAAATATGTTTTCAAAAGTCCCCAATCAAATTAAACCCATAAGAATTGGAAACCCCTAAACTGTTTTTTTTTCGTTCATTTCCCTTATTTATCTTTTCCAAAGCAAACCAATAGAAACATACCTGGCAAATCTCAAAAAAAAAAAAAATTAAATTAAAAATTAATTTAAATAATTTCAAGGCATTCGAAAAAAAAAAACGGCGTTATTTTCTATCATAATTATTTTTTTTTCCTTAAAAGAATATATATAAAACAAATGAAATAAAGAAAAAAAAGATTTTCACGGCCATTTCTTTAAAAAAAAAATTTCTTTACTCATCGCACTGGAATTTTCACTTTGTTTCATACTAGCGGGGGTACCCGGCGTTGCCTGTGTATGGAGAATTAGGGAGTGGGTAAATTGATAGTAGTGGTAGTAGCGAGGGGATCAAAACAACAGTAAGCAGACCGGGTGGAGAGATGGGTAAAAAAAATGGTAGTAGCGAGGGGGGGCGTACCCAGATGTGTGTAGGTGGTGTAGTAAAGAACCCCGGGTGGAGAGGGATGCTAAAAATAAAAATGGTAGTAGAGGGGGGGATCAAAATTACAGTCGGCAACCCATGTGAAAAGAGGTGTTAAAAAATGGTAGTAGCGGGGGGGAGGAAATCAAAACAACAGTAGGCAGCCAGGGTAGAGAGAGGTGTTGGAAATAAAGAAAGGGGTAGTAGGCAGGCAGGCAGGCTCGAACCCATGACGCAAAGACAGAAAAGAAAGTGAAAAAAAATCTGACGTCTTACCCATGCTCCATGACGCGATCGGAAGTCAAAAGCGTTCAAATTAAGCAAAGTCAGTCCAACCGATACGATGATTTGCAAAAATGGTTCGCAAAAAATCGACAAAAACTGTCCAGCTTAGTGTGAAGGAATTAATGTTTTGGGGCAATTGTTTTTATATTTGTAGTCCGAAGGATCGAGGTTTAAAACAATACCGGTTTCGTCAGGATCCGTCGCCTCTGTTGGAAAAAGTTTTTACGAGACATACAAACACACATACTCACATTTTGCCTTTTACATATATATATAGACTAGCCTGGGTGCCAGGCGTTGCCCGGGTGTTTGGAGGTGTATGTGTTGAGCAAAAAACAAAACAAAAAAAAAGTGGTAGTAGGAAGGCAGGCTTAAACCCGTATGGCGAAGGAGGAAAAGAACGTGAAAAAAAAACGTGACGTCTTTGCCGTTGCGTCCATCGCCAAACCTAAAATGACGAAGGTTTAAAGTAAGGCTAGCCAATCAAAAAAAAAAGGGAATAACCTTCGAAAATATCGGCGAAAAAACGACCCCCTCCTTGTAGAAAAGTCCCCGATTGAGGGTGAAGGAATCCATGTTTTTAGCCAATTTTTCGATATTTGTCGTCCGAAGAGTCGTTCTTTAAAACGATACCGATCTCGTGAAAATCTGTCCCTCTGTCGAAAGTTATAGGTATACATACATACATACATACATACATTTAAACAGACAGGTGAGACTTATATTATATATACAATTACTCAGAGCGCCAGCCATTTCAAGACAAAAACGATGCCATGAAATTAATTAATATGGAGATATATTAATATTATATAAAAATGAAAGATAGAGGAGAGATACACAAAGCAATAGAACGTGCGATTTTCTTGGGAAGCAAACATAAACAAAGATAAAAAGAGTCCAGTAAAGGTGACCAATTATAGATTCCTTTTATTTGTGTTTGAAACCGACGGCACCGATCTTTTTCTGATCTTCTGTAATATACGTAACATATATGCGTGTGTGTTTAATTGATATAAAAAACGGTTATAATTCATGTTTGTTTTTTGTTTTTGTCTTTTTTTTTTTTTTTTTTTTTTTTCTAATTCACCCTTTCGATTTAGCGGGTCGATTATCAAATGTTCTGCATGCGTATAAGCAGGAACTCGCTATATCTGTAAACGTTTTCGATCCTCATGAGTCTTCGTCAGGCACGTGATGAGTTACAAAATGAAAAGTGATGAATTTATTGAGAAAGTCGGTTAAAACTGCTTTAAAAGTATATTTAGTGTACCTCCTCCCCCACTTCGTATCGAGTTTGATCGATGATGGGTTTGTTTGCTTGAATGAGTAACGTTTCAATGATGGGGAGGCGCGGATTGCAATTTAAGATATCAAGGATGACAGTTTTTATTTATGTTTCTAAAATATTTTTGTGGCGTATGTGCTACTAGATGCTGGTAAATGAAGCTGTGAGGCGAGGACAGGTGACACACAAACACACACACGCACACACACACACACACACACACACACACACACACACACACACACATATATATATATAAGGACGGAGATGTAAAATAGAAATTTACAGAAAGTTTTTATTATTCAGCAGAATACCCCAAAGCTGGTAGTTAGGTGCTCCTTTATCCGCGGAGTTTCAAAGAATGCAAATTTTTCTCGCCAGAGGAAAAAACTGTTAGCGAAATAATTCAATAGTCACGCAAAAAAAACTTTAACATTTCTATGCATTTTCTGGTTACTGCATAGGATGAAACTAAAAGTTTATGATTTTTAGTTACAAAACTTAAAAAAAAAAAAAAAAAAACATTAGAATATAAATATGGAAAACAGTTTATGCGGACAGTTCATTCAGATTTCAACATTAAAATATAAATAACCAACCGTAATTAAAGAAGTCCAGTGTAATGTATATATATAATTTTAGTAATTTATAGAAGGCAATATAATGGAGATGTATAACGGTCAACGCAAACTGAAGCAAACCTCTACTATCATATAAAAAGGAACTTTGTGTGTGTGTGTGTGTGTGTGTGTGTGTGTGTGTGTGTGTGTGTGTGTGCGTGCACGCGCGTGTGTGTGTGTGTAAGAGAGTTTGTTCCCTATGGATTCCGAAACAGCTGGGTTGATTTTTATTAAATTTCACACAAAAGTACTTTATGTATCTGGCAGTGTTCTTGAATTGATTTTATATCAGAATGCTTTTGATAAATATCGATAATCGATAATCAAAAAAAAATACGATGAAAAATGGAACAGCTTATCATCACAAGTGCTTTTGGGAAGTTTTATTACCACACAAACAGAAAGGCCCGAATTATAAAATCAACTGTAGGTCCTTTGATATGACAGGGACGCGCTCGAAATTCAAATGCACATGATACTTGACTTTTTCATGTTAAACTTAAATTCAAGTCATTATCACAGCACAAGCAGAGAAGCCAGGCATATAAAATCAACAGTAGATTCTATGATATGACAGGGGCGCATTCAAAATGAATGGTTTTATTTAGAGCACAATTGACCCATGATATTTGATTTTTGCATTTTCAATTTTAATTCAAGCCATTATTTATATATAAAAAATATTATAAAATCAACAGTCTCTACAGTGCAATGTAAACTGCAATGTATTGTGGACTAAGTTACTGTGGGAGGGCATGTGAAGCTTCCTCTCGGTGCACTGCGACGGGTTCCCAATTAGAAAGATAATCAATCGATTTGGTTGAAGAACGCTCGATTTCACGGTTGGTTGGTTGGTTGTTTTTGTTTTACGGCATATCAACCCTTTTCAGGTTATTTAATGCCGAATCCAAATATTCGGAAGAAATTTTTTTTTAATAGGATATATTTGTTTTCAAGCCGGTTTCTATTTAACCCATAGTTGGGACCCTAACAGGTACTACCACTCCGGGTCAGAGTGGACCTGGGAGCAATGGTAATTAAAGGGTGGCTCCACACTCCCCAAAGCCCGCAAGCTGGGGCCTCACCACTGGATATAGTTTAAGGTCATATCCAGGACCGCGATTTCACGGATTTCGGTGACAATAAAAAATGTTAGTGTTAAACATTCGTTGATCATCATTCAATCCTGAGTAACGTCGTGTTTCTTGGCTAGGTAAGTCATAAAACAGTGGAACGAGCTACATAGATTCACCTTTCATTAATGCGATATAAACGCGCCTTTTTACTTTTAACATCGTTAAGATCGTATTGTGTTTTTACTTGTGTCGTTATGAAAGTTTCGTATCGTATGATATTTCGGGAAATTTTCTCTTCAGTTACGTGTTTTATTTTAATTCAAACGTACACATGGGCGCTATTTTGTTCTGTTATATATACGAATGGCGTTCCAAATGTAAGGCCTTCTATTTTTTTATTCTACCCGAATGCGTAAGAAAGGATTGCAAATTGCATTGTTATAACAACCGCACTTACGCATTCATGATCTGAAAGTTTCATCTCTCGGTTGCAGATATTTAACGGAAAAAAAAAATATTCGGAGATTGGAGAAGATAAAGAAAATAGTGAAACAGAAACATTCCGTTGCTTTTTAATAATACTTGTCTCAATTAAAATATGCTGCTTAAATATATCCAATTTGAACTGTACGACGCAACCGCTCAAAATGAAACCAACACTTGGAATTTCAGAGTCAACGTCAAATTGCCATTGCCCATGAAACTATCAACAACTATAAATCTGAAGTCATCGATCTAGAAAATCAACTAAAAAATATGATTACCGCTGATCAATTTACGTGTATCCAACACAATCTCTTGGAAATTCTTAATCAATTTGAACTCACACATAGAGCAACTTTACAAAAGAAACTGAACGCCCTGTACCAATGCAATTTATTACTCCTTCAACAAACGCAAAGTTATATCAATCTTTCCAACCAAGAACTAATGGAGCATCAAAAAGAATTTCTCGCACTCGGACCCAATTTTCATTTGTTTAGCACTTACAACCACCAAAATAAAAAAGGCCGAAATAGAACTCTTATATGGAAATCTTGTTAATTTAGAAAACTAAGAGAAAATCACTACACATCCAGGAATAAAAGATATACTTAAGGCTGAGGCTATGAAGAATATATTCCAAAAATCTAATACTATTTTAACCGATAACTTCAAAAATGCTGCCATGAAACTAAGAAACAAACGAAATTTAATTGTTAAAAAAAGGGGATAAAACCAACATGTATGTATTACAAAAATAAAACTGAATATTTTTGCAAACTTCAATCCATCTTAGACGATCCTAGAAAATTTAAGAAAGTTAAAAAAAAAAAAAAGCTCTGTTAATGATCTAAAAACTCAAGTACTTATCACAGCGAATGATGCTGCAATAGACAATCTAAAATTCCCCCTAATAATTGAAGATTATAAACCCAGATATTTATATGGCAACATAAAATCCCATAAACCTAATTTCCCACTTCGTTCCATAATTTCACAGGTGACAATACGTAGATATTTATGCTGACGACACTACAGTCTATGGTAGCACATCAAAGACTGTTAACGACTAAGTTCTCTCTGATTCTCCCTCCTCTGATCTTGAGCATGTGGTACAATGGGGAAAGAGGTGGCTGGTTACTTTTAATGCATCTAAAACCAAGCTTCTATCTCTGCACCATCTATGCTCTGATGCTAATCTGGCGTCGGTTGAAATGAATGGGTCTTGTCTTGGGGAGGCTTCATTTTTTGACAAGCTTTTGGGCTTGACCTTTACTCCTGACCTGAAATGGAACACGTATATCAAATTCATTGTCAAGGTCGTTGGAAAAATAGTGGGATCCTTCTACCACTCCAGTAGATATCTCACTCCCGATGCAATTTTCTACCTATATAAAAGCCAGGTACGGCCAACAATGGAGCATATCTGGGCAGGAGATGCTAGAAGCAGCTTATCCTGCCTTGACTGAGTTCAAAATAGACTTCGTAGCTTAGTAGGGGATGCCCTTTTCTCTTCCCTGCAACTTCTTTCCCACAGAAGAGACGTTGCAAGCCTATCTCTGCTTTATCGTTATTTTCATGGCAAATGATCAGCTGAGCTTCAATCTGTTCCCCCCCCCGCGCCAAACTTTCACGAAAAACACTCGTCTAGCCAAAACCACTATCAATAATTACCCACACTCTTTATCTGTGCCTAAACCTAAATGTAGATTCCATGAACAAAGCTTTCTTTTTTCTTAGAACTGCACGCCTGTGGAACTCTCTTCCGACTACCTGCTTTCCAGTTGACTACAATCTGATTGTCTTCAAGTCCAACGTAAACAAGTTCTTGGTGAACTGTCTCTCTAAGTAATCCAAATTAAAAAATTTTTCCAGTGTTATGTTTATTACGCTATAATCACATTGACTAATGTATACTCATTAACTCTTATCCTCGAGTGGCCTCCGGGCCTTGAAAAGTGGTGATTCCCGTGTAAAAAAAAGAAAAAAAAACAATATATAACTTAACAAAAAAATCAATGAAGTCATCACACCGTATTTACCTTGCCGATACAGCGTAAAATCCACAGAACTTATGCAGATTCTTCAAGCCACTAAAATCAACAATAAAATCACTGCTTCTCTAGATCTCGAAAATCTTGTTACAAATGTACAAGTAAATGAAACAGCTGACATTATCATTGACAACATATATAACAATCCAACCCTTTCTCCACTTAAAATGAGTTCAACAAGTCTAAAGAAGCACAACTAAGGTTCCATTTTATGATCATCTGGGAAATATACATACCCAGGTGGATAGCGTCCTGGATATGACCTTAAACTATATCCAGTGGTGAGCCCCAGCTTGAGGGCTTTGGGGAGTGTGGAGCCACCCTTTAATTGGCATTGCTCCCAGTTTCACTCTGACCCGGAGTGGTAGTACCTGTTAGGGTCCCAACTGTGGGTTAAATAAAAACCCACTTGAAAACAACAAATATATTCTATTAAAAAAATTTTTCTTCAAAATCTTTGGATTCGGCATTAAATAACTCGAAAAGGGTTGATATGCCGTAAAACAAAAACAACCAACCAACCAACAGGTGGATAGCGTAGCTATGGGTTCCGTACTGGGACCAACATTTAGTAACTTGTATATGGCTAATCTGGAAAACAAAGTATTTAATTCAATAGAGAAGCCTTCTTTGTTCGGTATGTGGACGACATATTGATTCTTGCTGATAACATAGAGAAAATAGAATTTCAGAGTAATCCCATCCTTGACTTCACATACGAACTAAGTGCTGATAATAAAATCTCGTTTTTAGACGTTCTCATTGACTCTGGTAACGATGAATGTATCACCTCCGTTTTTAAAAAAACCTACATCCGTTAATTCCTGCATTTTAAAATTTAAAAGTGAATATCCGTTCTGTTATAAAACCACTATAATAAAGAATCTTATACATCGTGCGAAGTTTATTTCTTCAAGGAAAAAAAATATTCTTTAACGAATTAAAAACTATAAAAAGTATTAGTCAATAACCAATTCCCAAACTCTCTTGTGGATAAACAAATAAAACTAGCTATCAGTAATTTAAATAACACTAATAAAATCCAACAAGAAAATTCTCAACCTGTTCATTTATATATTACTGTAACCAGCTACACAAGAACTCCAAAACTGATGAAAGTATTCTAAAAAAATATAATCCATCGATACGTGGTTCCTAACGATAACAAAAAAAATAAAATTCATTATCTATTTAAAAAAAAAAAAAAACTATAGATGACTAACCTCGTAACCAAAAACAATATTTCGCAGAAAAATATCTTGTTAGAAAAAAAATGTAGTTTACCAATTTAACTAGCCATTAGGAGAGTGTATCTTTATTACTACTGATTACATAGGTTGTACTACAAACACGTTATCGCGAAGACTACCTCTCTACCTCTCCGACTCTAGTTCAATATCGTAGCATTTGGGAAAACATGGCTGCCATCATTCTGAATTCTGAAAAATTATAGTAGAGAATACTAAGGTCTTGCAAAGCGAAAATAATATTAATAGATTAAAAATAATATTAATAGATAAAAAATAATATTAATAGATTAAAAATGATATTAATAGATTAAAAATAATATTGATAGATTAAAAATAATATTAATAGATTAAAAATAATATTAATAGATTAAAAATAATATTGATAGATTAAAAATAATATTAATAGATTAAAAATAATATTAATAGATTAAAAATAATATTGATAGATTAAAAATAATATTGATAGATTAAAAATAATATTAATAGATTAAAAATAATATTAATAGATTAAAAATAATATTAATGGATTAAAAATAATATTAATAGATTAAAAATAATATTAATGGATTAAAAATAATATTAATAGATTAAAAATAATATTAATAGATTAAAAATAATATTAATGGATTAAAAATAATATTAATGGATTAAAAATAATATTAATAGATTAAAAATAATATTAATGGATTAAAACTAATATTAATAGATTAAAAATAATATTAATAGATTAAAAATAATATTAATAGATTAAAAATAATATTAATAGATTAAAAATAATATTAATGGATTAAAAATAATATTAATAGATTAAAAATAATATTAATAGATTAAAAATAATATTAATAGATTAAAAATAATATTAATAGATTAAAAATAATATTAATAGATTAAAAATAATAGTAATGGATTCAAAATACTTGAAGATTATATATTAAGACAAAAAAAGCCAGGGATAAATAGTGTTAATTACGAGTACAGTCGAAATATTTGTAAATGCCTAGGGTAGTAGATTTTAAAATTAAAATTTTAAATATGTATATATGTATATATAAAGAAAATAAAAATAAAAATAAAAGATTGTCCCCCCACCTACCACGTAATAAGCCACCACGTGACCGTGACAAAAATATGCCTGCATATATGATTAAAACCATAATTTTTATAAAACAATACGCCTGAGGATGGTGGAAGTATTCCTATCGAAAGCGCTCGCTAAAGAAACTTATGGATCCAACCTAAATAATTTTGAGAAAAACGCAAAAAAAAATATTCGGAGATTGGAGAAGATAGATGAAAAAAAAAATAGTGAAAAAGAAAAATTCCGTGCTTTTTAATAACACTTATATAAGTGTTATTATATAAGTGTTATTAATATATATATATATATATATATATATATATATATATATATATATATATATATATATATATATATATATATATACTTGCACTTTTTTGTAGAAAAAGAAATCCCATACAGTGCTCTATTATTAGGGAAAAACCTTTCTCGAAATAAGAGCAATATATTTTTTTTTTTGTATAATATATACAGGAATTTACATTTATATCGGTAGTCGGTACCGACGGTTTCAAGCCCGGTAGTTGAGGACTGCTCTTAATGTCCGCCTCAGGCTCTCTTCAGCCGACTCTCATCAAAAAAAAAAATATATATATATGTGTGTGTGTGTGTGTGTGTGTGTGTGTGTGTGTGTGTGTGTGTGTGTGTGTGTGCATAAATGTATATATATATATATATATATATATATATATATATATATATATATATATATATATATATATATATATATATATATATATATATATATAAAGAGAGAGAAGGAGATGAGTTGAATGGGAGAAAGCGGATAGACAAACGATGCAATCAAATTAATTAACACAGAGGTATATTTTCTTAAAAATTAGTGAAGATTTTATTTTCAAATTTATATGAAACCTGAAATAGACATGGAAGAAAAAGAGAGTGAAGGAAAGAGAAGATAAAAGATAGGCATGCAAGATAGAGTGCGTGATTTCATATATATATATATATATATATATATATATATATATATATATATATATATATATATATATATATATATTAAATGTATATTATAATTGAAAATTTTTTTAAATATAGATAATTTTACTTACACAGTAAAATGGTAGATAAAACATTTCCATCCGGTCGGCCGCTCCAAAAAGTTGTATACTTTCCCCTGAATTGAAGATTTCATATTATTCTTCGTTTTATTTGAGAATTTGTTACTTGATCGCAGACGGTTAAACGGGCTGCGTTTGCAGTTCATGCATACCTGCCAGCCGCAGTGTGTCCTCTCGCCTTCAGTCTCTGATCCATTCTGGTCCTGATCCGTGTCTTGAGAGTTTTGCCTGAACGTGGAACTTTGGTTACACTCTGATTCTCTCGGGCACGGAGAAAGGACACTGACGGGGTAGCGTGGTCTCCGATCACAGAGTATTATGCCAGGCTCCTTTTGCATGATTGATGCCTAAAATCTTACAGTCTTCACCTAGGAATGACCAAAATGATAAAAAGTGGGGACCAGGCAGGTGTGTACCGTTTAGCGTACGAATTTCCCAAGGAGGGGAAAAATTGAATGAATAACAGCTAATTAAATTTAATTTACTCGGATTTTTGATAGGCATGTTAGGTGTCAGGATAGATAGTTGGATTAGTATTATAATTATAGCTTCGTCTTCAAATAGGCACTGTTATAATTATATTTTGTTATTGGGGTAGGCACTAGGATAATTATAATTTTGTATTGGGGTAGCCAGTTGTATTATAATAGTTAGGTGTCAGGATAGGCAAGAGTATAATTATAGTTTGGTGTTAGGATGCACATTAGCACAGTTATAGTTTGATATCAGGCACTAGTTTAATAATAGTTTGATATTAAGATAGGTAGTACTATAATTACAGTTTTACAGGCAATAGTATGATAATAAATTGGTGTAAGGTAGGTAGTAATATAATTATAGTTTGGTATCAGAATAGACAGTAGTATAATTATGCTTTGCCATTAGAAGAAACAATAATATAATTATAGTTTCGTGTTAGTATAAAGAGTAGTATAATAATAGTTTAGTATTAGGGTAGACAGTAATATAATTATAGTTTAATGTTAGAATAGGTAGTATTATAATTATAGTTTAGTGTTAAAAGAGACAGTAGTATAATTATAGTTTGGTGTTAGGATAGACAGTAAGAAAGTTATATTTTCTTATTAGTTTATTGTTTAAATAGGCTCAAAATTTGTTAATTAAATATTAAAACCAATCACCCAAACAAGATAACATTGAACTATTATTTGGTTAATTAGTTCCTTCTTTTGTTACACTTTACGGGTGATGATTCTTAGGGTTCTTAGTGCTGATTCTTGCATTATTCTTGGCGAACGAATATAGTAAAACAACACTGTCACCCGTGCAACTTCAAACTGGACACACCTTTTATTTTTTTTTCGTTAAAGCTTCCAATAATTTTTCAAGAATGTTATATATTTTTTCAAGAATGTTATATTTGTTTAAGTGAGAGACGAATAAAATGCGAGTGTAAATGGTTGAGTTGAGTCTATGAAAATGTGGCGAGACCAAATCATTTGGAGGTAAAAATGATCGTCTTTCGCTGAGAAAACATCACAGCTTCAACAGCAATGCGAACAGAACATAGTTACGAAGTGATGTGACTCTTTGTTTTCCTATGGATCATATACTTCAATCTCACAAAATACAAATTAAATATAATTTAGTTCTGGGATTGCGTTATGTTTGGAAACTAATTTATGTTTGTATTGTTCTATTTAGCCGGAATTGATAACCAGAGACAGCTATCTGCGTATTTCTCTCGGCCTCTTTCACCCTATATGTCGATTCGGTCACCCTCTGATGTTTCCGTAATGCCTATGTGAGTGTGTAGAGAAAGAGTGACTATCTTATTTCAGCGTTGCCATCTAATTGACATGGTGTTCGTAAACACCACGCTCATGCATTTAATAGCAAAATATTAAGATACGTCACTTCTATATCAATAAAAATAAGACCTGTTTTAGTTATGTCTTTAACAGTTTATGATTTTTTTGTTTAGTTTGTTTCTAGAGTGTGTCTTGTTAAAAATTTAGTAATGGTTGAATCAAGCTAATATCATTGACTTTTATTGATTTTTGTTGTTGTTGTTGTTGTTGTTGTTGTTGTTGTTGTTGTTGTTGTTGTTGTTGTTGTTGTTGTTGTTGTTGTTGTTTCAACCATAAGGTCTTGAAAATGTCAGAAGTCATTTGAAGATGTAACTACTGTGAATTCTATAATTATGACAAACATTCGTCATATGCGTATAGATGAAAATATTATAAAAATATAGATCGTTATTTATTATTATTATTATTATTATTATTATAAGTGAAAAAATAAATTATTTATAGAACTAATAAAAAGAATGGAAATAAGTAAATTATATATTTATATAATAAAATAATAATAAAAATAATATATGCTATAAAATGTAATATATATATATATATATATATATATATATATATATATATATATATATATATATATATATATATATATACTTAAAATATGAAGAAAGCTCACAGAAAGTTAAAACAGATGACCAATTCAATTTATATAAAAATTATGCATTCATTTGGCTTGAGCACATTAGAAAGTGATATACAAACCGTCATTTGCGTATGAGCGATGCTCTTTGTGTAAACAGATTGAGCCTAGGCGTTTGGACAATGTCAAATTTCACTGGCCGATCAAACAGCAGCCGAATAGCGTTACGGTTAGAAGCTCCGACTGTCGTTCGGACGGTCGAGCTTCAATCCTGGCTTGAAGTAGTTGTTAATAGCCTAGCCACCCTGATGAGCTTCGAAACACAACTGTATGTGGTTGACTATATATATATATATATATATATGTGTGTGTGTGTGTGTGTGTGTGTGTGTGTGTGTGTGTGTGTGTGTGTTTATTTCTGTTATAATTAATTCAATTCAATTTAAATTAAGAAGGCTATATTTTTTGTTTCGACTTTTAGAGTAAAGAAGCTCATTAAATAAAAGTTCGTTTGTAATAATGACTGTTACATGCTTTTTCTATGCTGATAGAAACAATGTATGTGTTCTGTATTTTGAATATCTTTTATAATAATAACTTCGTTTGCTTGGAATGAACGCAAAGAGTAAAAGAGGGCTGACAACTTCTTTCCTCTAATCCAACTTTGATAAACTTTGTTTTGAAACATATGCAAAGATTCTTACGTGGACATATGCTTCTGAAACCTGATTTGACTGTATTTTATTGATCAATAAACTCTAATATATATATATATATATATATATATATATATATATATATATATATATATATATAGAGAGAGAGAGAGAGAGAGAGAGAGAGAGAGAGAGAAAGAAAGAAAGAAAGAAAGAGATAGAGACACACACTCACAGAAAGAGAAAGAGAGAGAGAGAGACAGAGATAGACAGACAGACAAAGAGTGAGCGAGCGAGAGTAAGAGAGAGAGACAGACAGACAGACAGACAGAGAGGAGGAGGAGGGGGTAGACTTATTTGAAACTGGTAAGGCTACTTGGTGTTGCCTAACATTTAAAATCTTGAAATGGTGTCGGCGTTTTATTTGGTTTGTTTCCTCGCTCATATAAATGTACTTATCTGATTCTTTTTAATGGCGATGCTAAATAAATATATAGGCCCTATTTATTTTAAATTTGGATATAAAAACATTGGAAAATTATAATAGACATTTGTTGAATACACTAAAAATATAATGAATGTAATTTACAATAAGCACTAAAAATGTAGGTAAACTTTATAAAATATACTACAAGTATTAATAAGCCCTATACTACTCATACAAAGTAACATAATAATAATAATGATAATAATAATAATAATAATAATAATAATAATAATAATAATAATAATAATAATAATAATAAGTACTTTTTATTGAAATAGATAATGAGATATACTACAAATAATACTAAATGGTATTAATTATCAATAGTTAATTCATATAAAATACCTTATGAAATATTTTTTAAATATTTACTTTTTTTAAATATATGCTGTAAAATGTTAAATTAATATTGATGGTCAACTTGCATAAAAAATTTTCTATAAAAGTCGATAGTAGATTTTAATCGAATTATAATATCCGGGAAAAAATAGATGTTTATATTAAATATTTTATGAATATATTCTTTAAATTTACCAACATCCACACGGGGAGTAAGGGTTAATGAGATGGACAGCTTATAAGTTGAATGATTAAGAAGATAAAGTGATTTGCTTAAGATGAAGTTAACAAAATTCGATTATTCATAGTTGATAACAAGAATGGAAAATGTTGGCTGCCATAGAGTATACTTGAAAGTTACCAAATGGAAATGAAAGACTAAATAAATAATATTAGTCCATTCAATCAAATATACTAGGAATATTAATTTTAATACTAATAATACTAAGTAAGAAACTGAAATGAAATAGTCAATTATTTTTTTTAAATATTCTATAAAATATAAGTTACATATACTATAAAGGTATGGTAACAGATATCTGTTAAGTAAGATTAAATGCTAAACGTGTATTAACTATAAATGAAGTATGCTGTAATGGTACTATATTTAATAGAAATAGTTATTTTTCAGAGACGCACTTCGGAACAAATGATGACTTATAGAATGAAATTAACCCTGAACTACTATAAAATACTTTTTAGAACTAACTTCTATCAAAATATATATAACAATGTATATAATAATATATTATCCATAAAAATTTATTATAATAAACACGCTCAATTGTGAGATTTTTCTCTTACGCGATAAAAATATTTAGTAGCAATAGATGACTTTTATCAAAAGAATTGAGTTAATAAAATATACTAAAAAGATGCTCAATGTTATTATTTATAAACAGTTGGCTCATAATGAAATATTTTTAGGAATACATTTAAATAAAGTAATTGATTTTGAAAAAACATATACAATAAAAGTATAAATATTTACTATAATTAATAAATATTTCTTAGTATTTATTAATTATAGTTTTATAAAATATGAAGATACTAAAATAGACTAGTTCATTTTAAAAAAAAAACATATACAATGAAGTTATATAACTAATAACTATAGGTATTGTTTGGAATTTTCAGTCTACTATTCTCATCTTGAGTGTTTAGTTTAGTATTTATTAATTATACTAGCTACCACAATACAATAGTTAAATTAAACAAAAATACAATAAAGACTAACAATAGTAATCACTTAGTATTTATTAATTATAGTTTTATCAAATATAAAGAAGCTAAAATAAAATAATTATTTTTTTAAAAGATATATTGTATGATAATGCATGACATATGACATAAACATTAAAGATATACTAATAGGTATTCATAATAACATAATACTATTAGATTGAATAAAAAATGGATACATGTTAGCATATATATCATAAAGTATATTCAAGGTTTATATAGAGCTATACATGTTAACATATATATTATAAAGTATATTAAATGCTAATCTATTACTATAAATGCTCACATATTTACTTTAAAAAAATATTAAAGGCTAATATATTACTATAAATGCTAACATATTTACTTTTAAAAAATATTAAAGGCTAATATATTACTATAAAGACATTGAAGTCTGAGACTTAACCCTTATGTAAAATCTATTTAGCGGCAATAAGTAATTTTTACTGAAATAAATAGTCCATTTATATAAAATATTTTATGAAATATTAAAAATAAATACTTAATTTGAAATATATGAAATCAATATGAAAAATATATAAATGCTTATATATTTTCTGTATTTATTTCCTATTTGTTGACTTATAAGAATACAAAAGGTCTTTCGAAAAAAAAAAAACGAAAATGTTTTCTTCAAAAGCACATACTTTCGACCGATCTTTCGGCCTTCTTCAGTGTGAATGATAGAAACACGAGGGCAATATAAATGAAACTTTTTAGGAGAGTAGAAAGTGAAACTTAAGTTTACTTTCGGCAGTCTCAGAAGTCTCGCTTCCTTTGTTTTGTCCTTTAGTCATCACATTCCGCGAGCAATGTTTCTGACAAAGGAGGAATAACTGCTCTTTTCTGGGTCAGAATTTATACATCTAACACTTATGGTTGACTAGTTGTTAACCTTGAAGTAGTATATATTTTTTTTATTTTTAGCTCTCTACATTAGATGGCTGCATGCCTTGTCTGGGTCCATTTCTATAAAAAAAATATATAGATATATACTTATAGATATAAGTACTATAAAAAAAATTTTTGAACACCTAAACGCAAATAGAAATAAACTTTACAGATATATTACAGTCATAAGTAAGGATAAAGATGATAATGAAACATCTGTATTACTAAAACTATCAGACAAAATCTAGTGTGCCTGTATGTTTCTCGCCTATATGTAACTTTGATAAATACACATTGAATTGTTTTTATTTACTCTAAATTGAATATCTGTTAAAATCAAAACTAAAATAAGGAAAAATTTAAACAGATCTTTCAAACACCTTCTTAAAATTTAATTGACTATATTTTTAATTGTTTTTTTTAATTTTTTCTTTAAAATTTAATTGACTATATTTTTAATTGTTTTTTTTTCTTTAAAATTTAATTGACTATATTTTTAATTGTTTTTTTAAATTTTTTCTTTAAAATTTAATTGACTATATTTTTGATTGTTTTTTTTTTGTTTAAAATTTAATTGACTATATTTTTAATTGTTTTTTTAATTTTTTTCTTTAAAATTTAATTGACTATATTTTTAATCGTTTTTTATTTATTTTTTCTTTACTAAGTTTTCCACCCAGCAATATTTCTCCACCAACACCGATTAAATATAGCTTTTATTCTATAAAAAGAAGACACTAAATAGTGAGATTTGAACGTTAACGAAGTATTAACAAGTTTAAAGTTCTTGCCTGTGGAACTCTGTACCGCTAGCTGCTTTCCAGCTAACTACAACATGGGCGTCTTAAAGTCTAATATAAACAAGTTCTTGTTAAATAGTCCTCTTAAATAATCATTCTAATTTCCACTACTAACGCTCACTATGATTCAGGTCTTCATAAATGGTGACTCCCTTGTAAAAAAAATATAACTTGTATAAAATTTACTAAGAATATGTTAAACGATGATTGTTAGGTGTAAAACTTGTAAAACTGAAGTTTCTACTCATTTGATTCGCTTATCATCACGATTAAGTTGTCAAGATCCACACTCATGAACGCCTGCTTTGGTTGGTAATTAAATGTTATATTGCTGCTTTTAGTTTTCTAAAAAAAAAACTTTTCAACCAACACAAAAGTAACATCGTATAATCGGTCTCAGATCAAGCAACCGGAAACTAATATAATTATTGGAAAGCAACAAAGATCCTTGTAAAAGGCCTTGGAAAATTCTCCAATGTTACGTTCTTTTTGATTTTAAAAAATGATAACTTTATATGAATGCAGTTTTCGTAAATTGTGATTATATGAAATATACTAGAATGTATACTTTTGAAGAAAGTTTTTTATTTTTTTAAAGAATTATCTTGGAGTATTCAGAAATATAACTAAAACATCGCAGACGACTTTTTCTTTCTTTCATTTCGTTAAGATGTTATTATGTTTTGAAACATGATAGAAGCTTAACTAGTTGCACTGAATAAATCTTCTATGAATTTGAAAGGATTTTGTGCTTCACTTTAAAATTTAAAACATGCATGGCTTAAAATGTCAAGAAAAAAATTTCCTTAGAAATTATGAATAATAATAATAATAATAATAATAATAATAATAATAATAATAATAATAATAATAATAATAATATACGTATTGAGTGGAACGATTCTGTTTACTATTGTATGTATAAGTAAAATTAAGATATTTAAAATATAATTTAAATGGTTATACAAAGGTGATTCAGTTTTGATCTGAGATTTTACCATCAATACATATATCAATACATGGAATATTGGGTGTCAATACATAGAATATCAATACATGGAATATTGAAATAAATACTGGAGTATTTATTTCAATATTTATCAATACATTAACATAGCTTTATGATAGTAGTATTCCGTTTAATATGACATATATAAGAAAAATTAAGATATTTAAAATTAAAATTGAATGGTTACACAAATGTAATATCAACGCAGGGACTTCTAGCATTTATTTCAATAGTGCTGAATACATTAGTAGAGCTTTATAATAACGATATATAACATTTTTTAATCAAAATTACAATATTTTTTTTTTTTATTACATGTTAGACGTTTAACTCGGTGCACTTAATAAATTTGCTGCAAATTTAGAAGGATTTAATGTTCCTCTTAAAGTTCCGGATAAATGTGAGAAAAGAATTACCCTAGAATTTGCGAATGTAAACATACCTGTCCTAAGTAGAACTCTTCCGTCTAAATTACTGAGTTTTTATTTATTTATTTATTTATTTATTTATTTATTGTGCTTGGAGTGGGATTGGGTGAGTAACGTTTTCTCAAATTCCACAATTTACAAAACAAGTGGTTAACATGTTGTTGGCTTCATAGATTCAACAAAGTTTTTTTTTTTTCAAGCTCTTTCAATATTTTTTTATATAAAGCATCACAGAAAATGTTTATAAACAGTTTTTTTTTAATTCTTAACCTACATAAAAATAACAGAACAATATCATTGTCTTTGTTGTAGAGTTTTCCTTAGTTTTAGTTTCAAAAAGCTTGATAAAATTAATGATTATCAATATTCTATCAATATCATCAATTATTATTATCAATAATATATCAATATCAATTCAAAGAATGATGAGGAAAATTATTGTTCACGTCACAAATTTTATAAATGTCAATTATAGGTTGATTCACTGTTAAGTGAAAATGCGTTGTTCTTTTTTTATTATTTAATTTAAAAAATGTATTCAGTCAAACTCCGCAATTTATAGGATGACTGAAAAACAAATTTCTTCATTGTAGATTATAGAGGAGTAAAATTTTGATAGGCATTTTTAAAATTTCATTTGTAACTATTATTTAGGTCCTCATTGCTCAAACAGAATATTAATTTCTTTTAGCAAACTTCCAAAACTTCTGGGGAAAATAGTATTGGCATAGTAGACGCCATAACAATAGAATATAAAAACAAGTTTTCGATTTTCTTTTTCAGGCTTTTCACTGTCATTTATATACATTTATATATCAAATTAGACACTTTACAGGACAACTGATTAAAAAGTTATCATATTGTATATTTAATGAACGTAAAATATTAGTTTTTTACAAACCTCGTGATAGAGAAAATAGTTCCTATTTTTTTTGTCTTTTTTTAAAGTCCAAAATTT
>NC_136507.1:60542526-60582526 GCF_053919585.1 Euprymna scolopes | reverse complement strand
AAATATAGCCATTAAAAGCTAAATCCCTGACAACAAAAGTGAGTACACCCCTAAGAAAGTACACCCCTAAAAAGTGAGTACAATCCTTAAAAACTAGACCCCTAAATTTCTAAATTAAAAACTGCTTTTAGTTTCCCTCCAAAATGTCATGTGATTCATTAGCGTAATTATACCGTTTGTTCATAGGGAGCAGGTGTAATCAAATTTGTTATGAAGTCCTCACACTCTCTCTTACCAGTCACTGAAAGTTCCAACATGGCACCACATTTCAAAGAACTCTTTCAACCTACTGTTGTGCTACATAAAGATGGCCAAGACTACAAGAAGATTGCTAACACCTTGAAACTGAGCTGCAGCACAGTGGCTAACATAATCCAGCATTTTAAAAGAGCAGGGTCCACATAGAACAGGCCTTGGGTAAGTTGTCCAAAGAAGCTGAGCGCACGTGCCGAGCATCACATCTAAATGCTTTCTTTGAAAGATCGGTGTAGCAGTGCTGTTAGCATTGCTGCAGAGATTAAAGAGGTTGGGATTCAGCCTGTTATTGTTCAGACCATACGCTGCACACTACATCAAATTGGTGTGCATGGATGTCATCTCAGGAGAAAGCCTCTTCTGAAAGTTTGCAAGCAGTTTGCTGAAGACATGTCAACAAAACCCATAGATTACTGGAACCATATTCTATGGTCTAATGAGGCAAAATTTAATTTGTTTGGTTCTGATGATCTTAAGCATGTGTGGCGGCGACTGGATAAGGAGTACAACGATAAGTGTGTCATGCCTACAATCAAGCATGGTGGTGGGAATGTCATGGTCTGGGGCTGCATGAGTGCTGCAGGTATTGGAGAGTTACATTTCATTGACGGAAACATGAACTCCAACATGTACTGTCACATACTGCAGCAGAGCATGACCCCTTCCCTCAGAAACTGGGTCGCAGAGCAGTGTTCCAGCATGACAATGACGCAAAACACACATCCAAGACAACCACTGCTTTACTAAAGAGGCTGAGGGTAAAGATGGACTGGCCAAGCATGTCTCCAGACTTGAACCCAATAGAACATTTTGGGGGCATCCTGAAGCAGAAGATGGAGGTGCGTAATGTATCAAACATCTGCCAGCTCCACAGCGTTGTAATTGAAAAGTGGGAAAGCATTCCAGTGGCTACATGTGAAGCTCTGGTAAACTCCATGCCCAGGAGAGTAAAGGCAGTTTTGGATTATGATGGTGGCCATACAAAATATTGAGAGTTGACATGTTGTATGTTGATTAATTTTATTTATTGCGGGCTATCATCCTCATCTTTTTTTGTCTTTAGTTTTTGTTTCACAACATTTCAGCCAACTATTCCTCTGGCCTTCGTCAGGCGGTAACCACGACGAGATAGTAACTCCGAATCTCCTAACTGCATCCACAGCAATCACTGCCTTCCGTAGTTGTTGTCGTCTTACCACGTTTTGGCCAAGTAAACCTCTGGCCAGCTTTGGGTATGATTGAAACCGCTATCTTCAGACAATTCTCAATTGGAACCATAGAGCCCCGAAAGGCGATCAAGGTTGAATTTTGGTCTTATAAATTCATGCCGGGCGTTTGTGCTAGCTTAGATAAATACTTTTGCAGTTTTACCAAAAAAGCTTCAACAATATCAGAGCATCTCCATTTATACTAAACATCTACAGAATGCTAACATAATATATTACATATGAATTAGTCTCCTGCGGAATTTCCACAGGTCCCGCTAGTATTTAATTAAATTTATATACATATGGCACAAATCACGTTGACACGCCAGTTCTCCCCAGATCACCAAAGTTAAGCAAACACTGAGCCGGGCCTGTACAAGATGGGTGACTATTTGGGAAAGCTACGCACTGTATTTACTGTGCCAAAACGTAGAAATTTCCAGGTATTATCTGAGGGCACATTTAATTCACTGGGATAGATGCACCCCAGTCTTCGTTAAGACATCCATCTAGAAGGTAAACTCTGATGTAAAACCTGAGGCCTAATGTCTGCTCTGTCTTGTGGTAGCCATTGCACCGACAAAGATTAGCAGTTGTATCAAAAAATGTGGTTGGTTCTGTATAAAGCTTTCACCTCTATAAACACATCATCTGTGTGCATTTCTGAACAACTTTGTTTGTTGTTGTGTGGGGGTCAATATGTTAAATCGACGGTAGGGTCCATCATCATATATTCGATATAGTTATGTATATACTAGCAGGGAAACCCGACATTTCCTGTGATTGAATGATGATCAACAAATATTTCACACTCCTCTATTTTTATTCTCATCGAAATCCGTGAAATCGCCGGGGAGAAAGCTTCACATGCCTCTATGCAGTAACTTAGTCCAAAATATATGTTATTCTACATTGCTCTCTAGAGAACCTACTGTTTCTTTTATAAATTTATTTTATATAAACTTCTTTCCAGTTAACGAAAAACATTAAGAAATTTGTGCAGGGTTTGAACCTACACCACGTCATGCAAAAAAAAGGGGGGTAAATTTTCAAGTCTTATAAAATTCATTGCAGTTAATGAAAAAAAATTAAGAAATTTATGTGCAGAGTTTGAACCTACAGCCGCAAAGGCAAAAGAAAAAAAAAACATGCTATCAACTTACCCACGGTAGAATTTTTACAGCCCGTTGTTCTATCATTGTTGCTAAGCGACGATATGGAAAAAATGGCTTTACTGATGATAGATAAATTAAAATAACGGGTTCGATTATTGATTATTGGTAATTATTGGGGTATTCAGAGACAAAACTTAACTAAGATCACTCCCAGACTTATACACTAAAGTTCTGTGAATATTAAAGGAAATCTGTGCAGCTGTTCCGGAGTCTGTAAGGAATAAAATCACACCCACCCACACATACACACACACAAAGTTGCATTTATATAATTGTAGAGATATGAGAGAGAAAGAGAAATAGGATATATATATATATATATATATATATATATATATATATAGTAGATTCCACGATTTGCATCATTGTTGCTAAGCGACGATATGGAAAAAATGGCTTTACTGATGATAGATAAATTAAAATAACGGGTTCGATTATTGATTATTGGTAATTATTGGGGTATTCAGAGACAAAACTTAACTAAGATCACTCCCAGACTTATACACTAAAGTTCTGTGAATATTAAAGGAAATCTGTGCAGCTGTTCCGGAGTCTGTAAGGAATAAAATCACACCCACCCACACATACACACACACAAAGTTGCATTTATATAATTGTAGAGATATGAGAGAGAAAGAGAAATAGGATATATATATATATATATATATATATATATATATATATATATATATATAGTAGATTCCACGATTTGCAATGGAAAACCATTATTGCAAAGAGTCTTGGTAATAAATTTGACTTCATCATTTAATTTGGTCTCTGAACATATCATACAAGCTCTATGGATAAGAGTGTTGATGAGATTATATTTTTGTTTAGTGGGGCAAAAAGAGTCCCAACGTGCGTAAAGGCCAGCAGCAGAATGTAGTCCTAAACCATCAGAAGGCATCTGAAAATGAAGGGTTTCAATCATTTAAAGCGACTGCAGAAACCACGTCTTCTTGAACAGCACAAAACTAACCAACTTAAATATGCCGCCAAATACCAGACTTGAGATGAAGAGAAGTGGGAAAATGTAATTTTCTCCGATGAGAAAAAGTTTAACTTAGATAGTCTAGATGGATTTCAACACTATTGGCATGATAAAAATCTGCCCAAAGAGACTTTTTCAACTCGGCATAGTGGAGGAGGGTCTTTAATGATCTGGGGTGCTTTCTCGTAAGTTGGGACCCTAAAGTTGCAAGTAGTGAAAGGCCGGCAAACATCATTGAAGTACATTTTAATGATTGAAAATGCTTCTATCAGGATTGAAGGTCCATGTCTGTGTGGAAGAAATTGGATTTTCCAGCAAGACAACGCTGCGATACACACTTCTTGACAAGCACGAGAATACTTTTCTTCAAATAATATAGAATTGTTGGATCATCCAGCATGTTCACCGCACCTCAATCCCATTGAAAATCTTTGGGGATGGATGGCAAAAGAAGTGTTCAAGGATGGAACCCAGTATGATTCGATAAAGGAACTTTCTGATTCAGTTTTCAGTACATGGGATAAAATTCCTTCGCAACTGATAAAAACTTAGTCGCAAGCATGCCGAAGAGAATTTTTTAAGTAATTCGTAATAATGGAGGCTATACTAAATGCTGAGACCCTTTTTAGTAATTTATAATTTCCTTTTGTTAGATAAATTATCAGTGGTCTTATCATTTTGACCAGGTGAAAATGTTTGTTTTTTAAAAAAATAATTATTAGATCAGGGTTAAGGTTTCGAATGAAGCAAATTTCATTCTTTTCCATCATATTTTCCCTTTTGGCAATGGTTTCAACCATTTGTTTGATTAAAAATTCGATAATATGCGTAGACGCTTACTTTCTTAAGTGGTCTTATGATTTTGACCAGGACTATATATATATATATATATATATATATATATATATATATATATATATATATATATAGTGTGTGTGTGGATGTGGATTTGTGCACGTGCGTATCTATGTGTGGGCGTGTGTGTCTGTACTTTGCATTGTCAATGCTATTTCTGACAATATTTTGGATGTAAAATGCTGATTTTTTTGTTGCTATTTAATAATCAACTTGCGAAATGCATTTTCCTTTTGTGTGAATGCATGCGTTTGCGTAGGAAATTAAAATGTATTAAGGAGATAGAAAATCCACAAAAATTAAAATGAGATTCGAACCTCGGCATAAAAATGGAACAACCAAAGCTGGTATCCGTTCAACCGCTTGCTTACTCTATATGTATGTCTCTGTATATCTGTTTATCACTATATATAACAAAAAGGGCACAGTTTCTCCCCTCTGGACCAAAATATTGTAGGTTTACAAGAAAAGATGGCACATACAAATTTATTATGTTTACACTATTGGCCATTATTTAATTATAGGACATTTTAGACACATTCATTCGTAATATTAAAACATTAAATTTAATCCTAGGAGCGACATCATCATCATCGTCATAACCTGTAGAGGAAGGGGTTCGCATTTTCCCTTTATTCGCTAAGTTCTCCCACCCATTTACACCACGTATTTATACTCAAAGAAGACTTAAATTTAGACTCCTTCCTACGTAACTGATCTAATCACTATTTGACATAGAATTTATCTTCCGTTCTTCTCTACTATAAATACTAACGTTTCCCCATTATTGTTCCTCACATTCTGATTGGTTGACAAAAGCCATTCCCCTATTCATGGATTATTGTGTAAAGTGTCGGCAGGACGACGTATATTTGAAAGCACCGATTGCCGTGAATGTCTTGCTTAAGTAGCCTGCCCTTGCCTCTCATGCAAGCGGGCGAGTATACTTCTATGGGGATGTGACGCCAAGACCACTCCGGTCTTGTAACTGGGCGTCTTGGGTTCGATTCCACCTTTACATATTGGAATAAAACTTTTTCCTTTAATTAACGAACACTACGCCAACTTACTGTCCTCCATTACCGTTGCAGGCATATAATTACATTTTAGTCAACTGTCGTAATCCGACAATTTGCTTTGTTTTTCTTTTATTTTTTCTGGGTTTATTTACATTTTTATACTTTCCGGTTTATTTTACATTTTTACCCTTTTTTTTTAAATACACCGACTGACTTTCTTTACTGCCTTTGTCAACAATTACTTACTGACTATTTATTTTGTTTTCCCCCCTTTATGTTTGCCTCACCATTCTTAAACTCGGTAAAAATCGATTTTTCCAAATACATTTTATTGAGAGGGGGAGGCGTTTCAGCCTCTGCAGTTTAAAATACGATCTAAACACCTACCTTTAATCTATATTTAATTATTCACTTAGTTAAAGTGTAGAAAATTTAACAGCCGAAAATGTAAAAAGCAAAAAAACAACAGCAAAAAAAAAAGAAAATATTATACAGTAGAATGTATGCAGAATTATCTACCAACCTATATACTTTACTGTATTAAAACAAAGTTTGTTTTTTTAGGGTCTGCCAAACGATTGTGAAAAATGGACCACATGTTTCCGTGACGTCAGATTTGTGTTAACTATACGAACTTTGGAAAAGCAGAAGCGACTTAATGACTTGATCTTCTTCAACCTGCAATTAATAATTAATCTTTGTTATAGTTTTGTTACGTTTTAAGATTTACACAGTTTAACGATTAAAAATATTATAAACATTTGTATATTAAATATTAAATACGGTTTTACTGAATATTTATTTGGTTACCTACGGGGTTCCATATTTTGTTCGGTAAAAAGAGACTAACAAAATAGAAGGGGGGCTACAAAATGCTTAATATTTGTGCAATAATATTTTCAAATTGGTTTTAATCTGGCGATGAAATAGCTCATAAGAGTCATGTTCATATTAAAACTTAATATTTAAAAAAAATTTGAACACAATTAATTAAAAATCTATGTTGTAACGGAACATTTTGAAATAATGTAATTTTAATCGTTTTAATCTTTTAAAAATTAATTAATCTGACCATTAGTTGATTTTTGCTAGATTTATTAAACACGGGTATGTTTTCACGTTCGAAATGCTTACTACATGGGAACGTTATTTTAAAGCGCTAATTATGTAAACAATTTTCGTCTCGCAATTTCATTATTTTTGTTCGATGAAAAATTTTTTTTTAATTATTACTGGTTTATTTTGCCTTTCATTTTTTTAAATGGTACACAAGTTATATTGATGATATTAATTTATAATAAAGTTACATCGTTTTACATATGGGGGGTAATTCTGTGGTGACTTTTGGAGGTGCCTATTTTTTTTTTTTAATTACAATTTATGTTGTTCAAACTTGTTTTTATACACTGAATAAAAAAATAAACAAACTGCCGCTTTTCGCGTAACTGGAAACGATAGTCGTTTTTACCATGAGGAGTCGCGGTGTCTATTCCGAAAACCGTTCGTAATATGAGGTGGTTGGGGTTGGGCAGCAACAACATCACACCAATGACAACCATACTTTAATTTTTTTCAAGGGGGAGGGCACGTTTCCACCGAGGAACACTGGTAAGCGGGTACGGCAGAGAGAGAGAGAGACAGACAGACAGACAGAAAGAAAGAGAGAGAGATTAAATCGACGTATCGGTAGAGAGAGAAACAGAGAGAGATAGAAAGATTAAATCAGTGTATAGACAGAGAGAGAGACAGACAGACAGAGAGACAGAGACAGAGACTGAGAGAGAGAAATTCGTAACGAATTGACCTCATTTCATTAGCGCGTCATTGTTTGCTTTAAAATAGAATAAAAACAGGACATTATTTCAAAGTCGTTTTCGTAGCACAGTGGATAGTGGGTCCGAATTTTTAATTAATATTATCGAATTCATACAGTTATTTTTTATTTTTTTTTTTTATTTTAATATCGAAATGAATGTGTTTTATTTTTTTTTTCGGGTCTTATTTTTAATTTTTATTTTTATTTATTTATTTATTTATTCATTTGTTACGGTGATATGTGAAATAATTGAAACCAAGTATTGCAGTAAATACAAAAAAAATAAATAAATAAATGACAAATACACGAAAGAAGTTTCGTTTCATTTCCTTAGGAAAGGATTCCATGTTTTCGTTCGTAAATAAATTTCTGCTTTTTAATAAAATTTTAAGACAAACTATTTTTAGTCGCAGAGCCCGGTAAGTAACCAGTCAACATTACCACAGCTTCGACGGCTAAATGGATGTTTTTTTTTGTTTTTTTCAGGCTGCCTACTGCCTCTATTTTTTTCTTTTTCCCCTCGCTGTATTTTTAATTTTTTTATTTTACGGTAGGTGATTGCTCAATACCCTTACTACACCACCTCTCTCCACCCGTTCTTGATATTCCGATACTCGTTCTTACCATGAAGAGTTGGAGGTGTCTATTCCGAAAGCCGTTCGTAACATGAGGAGGTTGGGAGTTTGGAGCAGCAGCAGAAACATAAGAAAAGCAGCCGTACTATAATTTTTATCGAGGGGCAATGCCGGTTAGCAGGTACTACTAGTATATATTTAAATCCCATATATATATATATATATATATATATATATATATATATATATATATATATATATGTGTGTGTGGGGGGGGTGTATAAGGATCATTCCAAAAGTAAAGCCTCCTATTATTATTTAACTAAAAAAATTGAAGAGCTACGAAAATGAGCGACCTTTTTTTAAGTGCTCCAAAATTTATTCTTCTACATAATCACCAGCATTCTCAATCCACTTTTGCCAGCGATGAATGATGGCTATGCAGGCGCTTCGTGATACGAGGGTCGATCCAAAAGTAAAGCCTCCTATTTTTTTATCTAAAAAAATTGAATAGCTACGAAAACGGGAGTGGTACCATTTAAAATGAGTGACCGTTTGTGCTCCAGAATTCATTTTTCTACAGTCACCACCATTTTCAATGCATTTTTGTCAGTAATTCAGTGACGCATTTCTGCTTATGACGTATAGGGGATGCTTTCTTAGAATTTCACACCGTCAATATCAGCAACAGAGATATGAATTTTTCAGATCATTAATGCATAAGTTGTCATCATAACAATAAAATTTTCAATTCCCTCTGGTCCATTCGATGAAATAAAAAATAGAAGGCATCATGTCTGGAACACCCCCTTATAGATAGATAGATAGATAGATAGAGATAGAGAGAGAGAGAGAGAGAGAGAGAGAGAGAGAGAGAGAGAAAGAAAGAAAGAGAGAGAGGGAGGGAGAAACTTTAAGAAACTCGTTTCTTATCGTTGATCATTTTCAGTTGAAATAAAGTCGGTCAATTTAGCTCGTATGCTCAGATCATCATATAATGATTAGATCACTCTGACAGACGTTAAAAAGCATTTCAAAAATAAATGTTTAAAATCCAACAAGCATTTCTCGCGGTTAACGGGAGCCGAATGGATTAGGTCCTTGCTAATGAAGCCAGTGATGGCTTCTGTCGCCGAGTTCGAATCTATCAACCGGTGTTAATCGTGACACCCTGCATTGATGATTCCCGAAAGGATGAAACACTAGTGTCTGAAGGTATTTCATAATTATTATAGTAAATAACTATATATATATATATATATATATATATATATATATATATATATATATATATATATATATATATCCTTATCTTATGTCAAACCCTGTACAAATATTAGATACTTAAACATGTCTTTCTTAAGGTCTCTAAGTTTTGGCCATTTACTTTTCCAGCGTATGCGGCGAAATCTTCATCGTCTTCTTTATGTTAAAACATTTATAACAGGTACGAAATAAGCTATCCCGTCCTCTAAACATTTCAGATAAAGTTTCTACAGTTACTTCAAACAACATCTGTGTTCCGTTTTATTCGGGGAAAATGTAATTAATATATTTCGTGTTTTCGTGGGCGCCTACTTTTTGTAGCACTAACAATTTTTTTCTTCATCGAACCATGATTGACACCATTTTTTTATGAAATTTCATACGAAGGTACTTTATGTGCCTGGCAGTATTCTTAGATAAGATTCCTATCAGAATGTCTTCAATAAGTATCGATAATAGATAATCGAAATAATCCGATGAAAGAATGAATAGGCGATTTTGACCAAAGTTAACACCTAACAAAGACTAATATCATAAGTGTATTTCAGAAGTTTTATTATCACACAAGTGAAAAGGGTCGACATATAAAATCAACACTAGGTTCTTTGATACAAGAGAGGCGCGTTCGAAATGAATGTTTCTGTTTAAAGCACAACAGCACCATGATCGTAGACGTTTTCATTAGAAACTTAAATTCAAGCCATTATCATCGCACAGGCAGTAAGGCCAGGCATATAAATCAACAGTAGGTTCTTTGATATAACAGGAGCGCGTTCAAGAGAAATATTTCTGTTTAGAGCACAATTAAAGCATGATACTTAACTTTTGCATTTTTAAAATGCAAAAGTTAAGTATCATGCTTCAATTGTACTCTAAACAGAAATAAGCCATTATATATGAAAAATAATTTCATAAAAGATTCTCTACAGTGCAATGTAAACTACAATATACTGTGAACTAAACGACTGTGAGAGGCATGTGAAGCTTCCTCCAGGTGCACCGCAATGGGTCCCCAAGTAGAGCAGGCAAGGTGATTAGAATAAGACGGCTAAACCAGTTTCATTATAGAATTCTCAGACAATGTATCTGCGGTATTATAACAGTTGCTTCACCCAGAGAAAATGGACTTCAGCAAACTGACCCTGACTACGCAGCTCTTAATTAAGATAAGAATTTGTAGCAGTCATATTATTTTCTCTCACTGAGAAATGTCCCGGTGAGACGATTTAACTACACACTGACTGATCAGCTTGCAATACTCATTAATTTCATCTGTTCATTGAAGAACTTTCTCAGCCTCTTTGGAAATATCGGTCGCTGAACCTTGAAAGCAACAAGAAAAGACATCTCATGCCCCCCCTCTCTGTCTCTCTCTCTCTCTCTCTCTCTCTCTCTCTATCTATCTATCTATCTATCTATCTATCTATCTCTTGTCCTTGTCCACTCGACACGCCATTATTGACGATCTTCGTTTAAAGATAACTGCTAACTGACATGAGACCGACTAAAGAACTGCTTTTTTCTTTACTTGGACACTCTCCAACTTTTTCCACTTAAATAAATCATATCGTTGTTGTGATAATGTGACACTATGTTCGACTGAGGTCGTTGAGTGCTGCAAAGATAGAAAAAAGGATAAATAACAAAAGGAGAGGAAGTAGGTCTAGCGAGTAATAAAAGAACTTATCAATAGACAATGGATAGGAATTTGTTCTTAGCGCAGACGAAGAGAAATAAGGGTAGCCTTTTAATTAGACGAATGGTGATAGCAAACGGACTGACGCAATGGACTAAGGATCGAACAATAGGAACGACACTTGACGGAGGGGTTAGTCGAACGCTTAGTCAATTGAGGTCAGAACTCCGAAGTGGGCAGTTGGATTTGGGATACGGCCGAGAGCAGTTGGTCGTTCGAAGGTTCTCCGAGGGAGATGGGGAGATGAACTGACGGCAATAGAGGCACCCAGCCTCGACAGAACGTGCATATGAATTAATATGTAGAAACACACACACTCAGAGTCCAAATGGCATATATGTGAAGCATCGGCGTCTGTGTTTTTTCTTTGTTTTATTTTATTTTTATACTTGTGGATTAGCGTGCGTCCCCATCGACAGTCGCCAGCGAGAAAATGACGATAAGGCCATAGCAAGATAAGATGAACGAAAAATCCACGCACACAACGTTTGGGGTCGTTTGGGGATTTGTCGGTGGGACCACCTGGGGATCACAAAAGAGGTTTTGTTTTTCATTACGTGCGACGGTTTCGTTTACTAATAATTTATAGAAGTACATCTCGCATTTCTATAAATTCGACGAACCAGAAGTAAAAAACAAGGGTCGAATGGAAATATCAAGCATGTTAAGTGTCTGAGGGAGTGGCACTCGTCTGACAAGACGTTGCAATCATCATGTATGTATTTATGTATGTATTTATGTATGTATGTAGTCATCCACATACAGTAGAGTTTCGATGTATCAAAACATATCAACCAAAATCAATTTTTATGACATTTTCGTTTTTTAATGTTCTTATCATCTTGTTCTTGCTGGGAATCCACCCGCTATCTCAGATATTCATACCAAGAGATATTTTTAGAGTTCTAACCGTCCCTTCAAGTGCAAGTGTTTTGTATCTTTCTTGCACTTGGTTTACTGGGTATATTTGCCAGGCATATTTTCCAGTTGTAAGCCATCATATGATTACTATTTCCTGAAATTAATTATTGGCACAAATAAGTTAATAGAACCTATATAAACATTTCGTACGCGTAGATCTATAAACCTAAGTTTTAAAAAAATATTTCTTTTTAATAAAAAAAACGTTTTCGGATGACAATAGCGTCTTTTTGCACTGCCAAGAATCATAACAACATTTAATATAAATTGTTTATATCTACTTATATATAAAATGCCCTTTATTTGTGTGTGTGTGTGTGCGTGCGCGCGTGCGCGTGCGTGCGTGTGTGTGTGTGTGTGTGTGTGTGTGTGTGTGTGTGTGTGTGTGTGTGTGTGTGTGTGTGTGTGTGTGTGTGTGTGTGTGTGTGTGAATTCGTTCCCTTTGTACCTCACAGCACCATAATTGCATTTGAGAAATTTTATCACCGCAAAAACAAAATGGCTCGGCGTATAAAATCAACAGTAGGTTCTTTAATAAGACAGGGCGCGTATAAAATGAAACTTTCTGTTTAGAGAACAACTGAACCATGATACTTGACCTTCGCATTTTAAACTTCAATTCAAGCCATTATAAAAACTAATTTAATATACTCAACAGTAAGTTCTCTACAGTGTAATGTAGACTTTAATTTATTGTGCACTAAGTTACTGTGAAGAGGCATACGAAGCTTCCTCCCAATGCACCACGCTGGGTCCCTAACTAGAGCAGATAATCAATCGATTTGATTGAAAAATGGACGATTTCGCCGATTTCCATGACAATAAATATATTGGAAGTATGGAACATTCCTTGGTCCTCATTAAATTCTGGACAACATCGGATCTCTCTGCGAATAAAAGTTATAAATGTTATAGCGAAGGAAGAAAATGGAAGATATATATGGACCTGCATGCATGATAAAATGGAAATAAATGAATCATTAAGAGAATAGAAGGGTCACCAGTGAGCAAGTGCTAGCTAAACATAAACAGAGTTTTGTGTATGAAAAATGGAGAACAACGAAATTTTATAACAAAGCATTTTTACATTTTATAATTTTATAAAAATATAAAAGTTATTTTCATTTAATACATGTTCATTTAGGCAAATTTGTATTGGGTAAAAAATACTTTCCGAGGTGATGAGGAGAGCGAATCTAAATGAAGCAGTGAAAGAAAGAGAGTAAGCTATTCGACCCATTGGCTTTTTAGCATTCGTTCGATTTGCTTTGTGACTAAGTCACTACACGTTCTTTATCACCGTTCAATGCCCAGTAAAATAATTCTATTCACGCAATAGTTTGATTATATTTCATGCGAACCTAACTTATGGTAGCCATCTTGGTTTTGAAATCTTTGTATGCATGTATATCGCACAAAACTTCTGTTCAGGTCAACTTTGCACCTATTAGTGCGAACCAAACAATCTGTTTAACATGCAGCAAAGTTTGCAATTCTACTGCTGGTTTGAGGAGATATTTGATTGTTCATAAAAATACCCTTCAACTTCCAGAGGAAGTCAACTCGATGGAAATTACTCAGTTTGCATGTCACATCTGCTTCAAGATGTGCAAATCTGCGGCGGGAGTGCAGAGTCATCTGAGATGGCATGGACGACAAGATTGGGAGAACTCAATGTGACGCCGATCATCTGGAAAGATGCAGCAATCACCATGTATGTATGTATGTATGTATGTATGTATGTATGTATGTACTACCTGCCTCATGGTCGGGTCACTGGCGACTAAACTGGTTACCCCACCAGACTTGTTTGGTGAGGAAGGTGGCTAGTCTCCCTGATGGATTAAAAACAAGACCTTCCAAAGGGCGAATGAACCCTTTTTCAGGGTCAATGGCCAACTAGCACCATGTGTGTTTGTGTGTTTGTGTGTTTGTATGTGTGTGTTGGGGTGGAGAGGGCTTCCGTAAGCCAGTGTGAAGGCAACATTTCTAGGAGAAGCAAATATCTGATTTAAAAAAAACATAAAGCGGGAGACCAGTACCCGCATTAAGCTGGTCTGAAGTTTAACTTGTTGCTGACTATCTTGCTCTTGCTTGTTGCTGGATCTCAACATTTTGAACCGAGAGAGAGACTTAGCTGTCATACAAAGCTAAGACTCTGTAACATCCAGAATTGGACAAGCAAAAAAAGAAAAAATTAGAAGGAAAATTAAAGAGCCGAAACCTGACAATTTTCCTTAAGAGTATTCATATATATATATATATATATATATATATTGTTGAACAGCACGGAGTGCTTTTGTTTAATTGTCTTTTTTTGTAATCTCTCCATTTTTCGTATGATCGTTCTAACATCTCGGTCGAATTTGCGTAAGAAAGTTCCACAGTCATTTTCCTCCATCTGTTTTTTTCAGGTGGGGGGATGGGTTGTAAGTGATTTTCTTCAGGCAGTTTTCGATTACTTTTTCGTTTAAAAACTGAATGATTTTATATGCTTCAGATCAAATTAGATTTAAATTATTTAAAACAGTGAAGCGTCACTTTGAAAAAGAGTTAAAATCATATTTAATCTGAAAAGAAAACACTTAATGAGTGGATAGTCCTTAATCCGCGGAGTTTCGAAGAAATACTTTCCATCTCATTAGAAGGTAGGAATTATATAGATAGATAGATAGATAGATAGATAGATAGATATTGTGTATTTAGGCAGCATGTTTTCAGTTAGGCATATATTGTTGAACAGCATTATATATATATATATATATATATATATATATATATATATATATATATATATATATATATATAAACAGACCTCGGATCACAGCCGCCTTCCTAAGGAAGCAAATAACCCCAAAATACTATAAAACGATATACACATTCCCAAACCAATAAAAGCAAACACACACACGCACACACACGCGCACACACACACACACAAACACATACACACAAACACACCCTACCCCACCCTAAAGGAAAAGAAAAAAAACATTAGGAGAAAGAGATAGCGACTACAGCCAGGTCAACGGTCTCCTTCAAAAGCCCAATAAAAGAGCAATAAAAACTGAGCATGCCAATGAATAATAAACACTTACAAGCCTCCACCCCTTGGAAAAAACTTCAAATTAACTGCGAAAATAGCCATTTTTACATCTCCAACACATTTGAAAATAATTTCTGACTAGGACGCATCACAGAACGTCTGAAACGCGCGTAAAAACGATTTCAATGACTTAAAAACATTATTACAATGATCCAAACATAATTCTCAATGAAAAACCAAGACATGGAATAATAAGATAATGTTAAAAAATACACATTGTTGGTGACTACTCCCTTATTTAAATATATATATATGCATGTATATATATATATATATATATATATATATATATATATATATATATATATATATATATATAAACGGTTGCCAGCAGAAACAATGATCTTAGTTGGGCAAAGTATTGTCTGGGAGGTAATAATTATGAAATGAATTTAATCTATTTTAAGAACCTGGACCACTGATAAAGAAAATTAAATCGCTAGTCAGAATTAAATATCAAGTTAGAAGATGCATTGCTATTTAGGTTTAACTTCGATAATTCGACAGATTTAATTTCCGATACTAGATACATCAAACTGAAATTTATCTTGTCGAATTTTCATAGTCAGACCCAAATAGCAATTTGTCTGATATATCAATGCTTGACTCGAACTAGTCGAACTAGACTTTTTTTTTCGTGTTTTTCTTTCACTACGTATTTGGCACAAATATATTTGATTTCGGTTTAGTTATTTTATTATTTTTTGATACTTATTTCGGATAAGAAAACTGTTAGAGTAGAGACAGACTCCTGAGACACCGGTGTTGGTCAACATGATTTTTTTTTTCGCCAGTGTTGGAATTACGAGCATAGTTGCCGGACAAGGAGGGGGGGGGATAACCGAGTGTGAAAAAGTTGTCCTTTTCCCTGCTCGGTGTGCATTTTTCCATTGTAACACATTATCTAAGGGGGGAAGGAATAATAAAAAAAAAGGAATTTACGAGAAACAAACAAAATATTTATCGACCATGTGACAAAGGTAAAAATAAAAGGAGATACGAGGCCGAACACAACAGCATGCAAGAAAGAACGAACAAACACGGACACCAGTGATAACGTTTTAAAGTTAATTTTATAAAAATTAAGCTATGGTAGGAGGAGAGGGAGTGAGATTAAGCAAAAAAAAACAAGCAAACAAACAAACAAAAAAACAAATTACGAGGGTGTGGAAGGGATGTCTTAATCTACTATCTGAAAATACCGACGAGAAATATATCGATACAAAAAAAATATCAGTCCAAACAAAACAATGGAACAATGAACTCGCCACCTTAATATATGAAAGAGAGGTATGCAGAGAGAGGACTAACAGTTTTTATTTTTTATTTCCTTTTTTTGTTTGTTTTTAGTTTCAATCGGTTGGTTAAAATAAATCTCTTCAATATCCATCTCTTCGTTAATCTACAATTCGAATATATATTTGTAAAGTTCGCCGTTTATCGCTGCTGACATCACCGTCTTTCGCTGTTGATATGGGATTTTTTTTTCCGACGTTGTCTCCTTCTGCTTTTCTTGTGTGCCAGATGCTTTCGTTTCATTTCGCTTCAGGCGGTTTAAAACACATATTCGTAAAGTTTGTCGTTTATCGCTACCGATATCACCTCCTTTCGCTGCTGATATGGAGTTTCTTCCCGGCATTATCTCTTTTTCTTTTGTTATTGATGGGAGAGTCGACATTATCTGTCTCGACGGCATCGGTTCATTCTCTGTCGTTGGGTGGAAATTTTTCCACACTCGCTCGGCACGACGGCTTTGCGGAGTGTTTCCCGCTCGGCAGGTCGACCGAATGTGTTTTTTTACCACAAAAATATCTCTTTCCCCTCTCTCTCTCTCTCTCTCTCTCTCTCTCTCTCTCTCTCTCTCTCTCTCTCTCTCTCTCTCTCTATCTATCTCTTTCTCTCTCTTCTCAATACTCTTTTTGCCCTTCTCTTTTTTCTTGGTTCGCTTAGTAACTAGCAGGGATCAGAAAACGTGTCGCTGACCAGGTCACCTACCAACTCGCTAGCTTGTTTGCTGAACGTCTGTCTCACCTCTCTGTGTTTCTTCTATACTCTCTCTTTCTTTCTCCTATACTCTCTCTCTCTCTCTCTCTCTCTCTCTACTCTCTCTTTTTCTTCCATGTTCATTTTGCCTCGACGACAAAAATAAAAGAACAACAAAGAAAACAATACATTTTTCGTCGGCCTAAAAATTAAATTTTTAAATTTTCTTAAAACACATAATCCAATTAAGGATTATGCCACATCATTTCAATCAGTTTGTTCTATTCATGTTTTTACATTCAGGAATAAAGTCTCTTTGCACCTTCAAACGGTTTTGCACCTTCAAACTTCTTCATTTATTGACGTGATGGCAGAGGTTTATTTACCCATATACGCCACTTCCAGAGGATTTTAAATAATAAACAGATATATTTATAAATAAAGATGAAATTACCCACCAAACAATTCGGCGATTCGTCGTGGGAAGACTAGACTACCGACGCGTATCTTAATTTTGCATCCTTTCAAACTAATGAATACTGGTACGAGTTCATCTAAATATATATCAGTTGCTCAACTATCTCTCAGTATGTCTGCACGCGCCCCGAAACAGTGGTGTCAGAGAAAGAACGAGACACTCTCTTTGTTTGAAGTGTAGAGGAATAACATTGCGCACTGTCTGTTTCTTGATAACAATTATTCAACATTTCTCGAAGCTAACTGTGAAAAGTCATCTTTGAAGTAAACTTTATAGCAAATATACCTATTCCTTATGTACTGAACAACTGTCAGTTTGAAACAATGTTCGTTGACAGAGAAATAAAGTTACTATTTTCTTTTCTTAGTAAGTTGACCAAGAACTGAAACAAATATGATTAACATTCGATAGGGAAGATACTGCATAATGTTTTATTACGGTTGAGCTCAAAATAAATAATTGTAAGGTGCGTGTGTTGTTTTTGTATTTTTGTCGGGTTTTTTCTTTTTCTTTTTTTTTTTTTTGGTGTGTGTGTGTTGTTTTTTTTTTTTTTTTTTTTTTGTATATTCGAATAAACAGAAAGACTATTATTGCTATGATCCCGTAATGGTCCGGAAGAAAGACACAATTCGGTAATTAGTGGAAACAAAATATATTGAACAGAAAAACAAACACAAATAAAGAGAGTGGGTATACGTCAGTTCGACTACTAGGTGTGCATGGCGTGCATAACCTGCGTACTAACGCCGAGAGATATCTATTCTCAGTGAGCTGTTTTACATCCCGAGGTTGGGAACGTGTGGCAGTTTTGATTAATTACTCAAACGTAGTAACAAAGTAAAAAAAAAAAAAAAAAAAGATTATTGTATTGAGAAATTTTAGTATCATTCATGAGTCAATCTTTTGAGGCGCAGATGTTGGTTGACATAAAATGGCTCAGATTTCAAACCATTTGCATCTTGATTTAATATTCTTAGGAAATATACTAATATTTATTCTATGCTGAACAGCTTAAAATTTGAAACGACATTATTTAAATTTTTTACTAATCTCCAATACACCATAATTTTGCAAACCTACTTAACCGAAACTCAACGAATCATATATTTTTAAGATAAAAAATGTTTTGCAACATTTTTTTTTAATGAAACTCGTTTTTTTATGAGTGAAACTCGTTTTTTTTTTAATGAATCAAACTCGTTTTTTAAAATGAATGAAACTCGTTTTTTTTTAATGAATGAAACTCGTTTTTTTTTTTAATGAATAAAACTCATTTTTTTTAATACATACTAGTTTACACCCTCAGTGTTTGCGCTCACTATTTACTTATATATTAATAGTATTCATATAAAATCTTTGAATGACGTTAGAAATTTTAGATTTTTCACTAGCAGGGAAACCGGACGTTACCCAGGATGGAAGGATGATCAATGAATGTTTCACAGTCCCATATCTTTATTGTCATCGAAATCGGTGAAATCGCTCAATTTTTCAATCGAATCAATTGCTTGCCTGCCCTGGTTGGGGACCCATCGCGGTGCACCGGGAGGAAGCTTCAAATGCCTCCCCGCAGTGACTTAGTTCATAATACATTGTAATCTACATTGCACTGTAGAGAATTATTGTTATATTTAACGGCTTGAATTAAAGTTTGAAATAAAAAAGTTAAGTATCATGCTTCAACTGTACTCTAAACAGAAACATTCATTTCCTATTCGCCCCTATCATATCAAAGAACCTATTGTTGATGTTATATGTCGGGGCCTTTTTGCTTATGTAGTAATAAAACTTCTCAAGTGCACTTGTGATGTTAGGTTATATAAGGTGTTAATTTTGGTCCAAATTGCCTGTTCCTTCTTTCATCGGATTTTTTTTTTTTTTTTTTTTTTTGATTATCGATATTTATCGAAGACATTCCAATACAAAACCTATTTAAGAACACTGTCAGACACATAAGTACATTTGTGTGAGATTTCATAAAAATCTGCCCAGCCGTTCCGGAGTCCATAGGAAACAAACTCACACACACAATATTCCTTTTATATAACAGTATATATATATATATATATATATTATTATTATTATTATTATTATTATTATTATTATTATTATTTCTGATGATCTAATGTAAGAAAATTTACTAACATTTTGCTCGACAAGATAGAAGTAGATATATTTATTTATATAAAAATTAGAAGAAAACTCGTCCCAAGATGGGTAAAATGAATTCCCTGAACACAACATTTTTCCACCAATTGTATGTTCCCCTGCAAAGATTAAAATAAAAATACAATGATAATAAAGTTTATGTCTGTAAGTCTTATTCCAATTTTTATCAAAATCTACAGCAATATTTTGGATGCTAGAAAATGCTTAAAATTGAAGCCTTAAGGTTAAGAAGCCTTAAGAATAAATTGCAATTCAGGGAATCTTGTTTTATTGGTGTCTAAGAACTACTAATCAAATTTAATGGAAATCGGAAATATTTGAATTTCCCAATAAGAGATTATGCTCATATTCTGTCCTCTAAAAGCACTTTAAAATACTTCAGGAAACCGAAATTAAGAGAATATTTATTAATTGATGTTAACGGTTATTGTTAAAATTTCACATAAATCTGAAATAGCGTGATATTCCTAAAGGGCTTACTTTTATGGCTTTTGCATAAAGGTAAATTAAGCTAAACATAGCCCACATTTGGAAACGCTGGGCCTAGTAAATGTATTTCAAAAGTCATAATAATCGGTTGATTAGTTTGGGATTGAATCTTTTACATGCTAAGAATATATATATATATATATATATATATATATATATATATATATATATATATATATATATATATATATATATTATCACATTGTGACACTATCAGCCGGACACTGGCGTGTGACCGACCCACCTGCTACACTAAAGTCTTAGAAACGGTCCCATGATGATGTGACGATGGGTCAGTCATTAGGGTCTGAGTCTCAAGAGGAAAAGCATACCTGAGATGTTGGATGTAAGTGCGTGGCTCCTTTCTTTTTTTTTTTTTTTTACAAGGAAGTCACCACTTATCAAGGCCTAGAGGCGACTCGGGATAAGTGTTATTGCGTGTACAGTAATCAATGGGACAATATCGTAGTAATCGCTAGTAATGGAGATCTGATAAAGTGCCTTACTTAAGGGGGCAGTTTATAAGGAACTTGTTTATGTTGGACTTGAAGACAGGAAAACGTCTTGATCTCTGATGACATTCTGGCTCGAACCTTCCTTGTTCTCAGAACTGCTTCATTCGACTTATGACATTTATGGCAGACACACAAAAAAAAAACACAACACGGGTCGCAATATATATGAGAACTATAATTAACTATTTATTTTATAAAATGTATACAATATATATATTACAATATTAACATACTATTTACAGATCATACAATTGATTTTTACCATTACATCTTTAAAACTAGCTAACCTTAACTAGAGTCGAGGGAGAGGGGATACCCCTCCCCTCTCGTTTACAGAAAGGGAAAATAACACGTGCTTACCCCATGCTGTCCGGACGAAAAAGAGATCGACAAAATGAAGGGAAACATGGGATTGCATTCATTTTTCTGTGTATCCCTCTGCTTACGGCCAAATTATCACCTGGCCATGGTGAAGGGTGTGTTAACAACCACTACAACCGGGGCACGAAGATATAGTGCCAGACAATTACAGGAGCCTAACATGTTTCACTTTCAAGAAAATTAAGAGAAGCTATCAAAATCAAAAGGTAGAGCAAGATCAGCAAAGATATTCTTCTGCAAGACAACGCATGTTGTTAGATCTGAAGCATGAGCGTGTGGCTATAAAATCCCCATCCTCCCTACTCTTTTGACCTTGCACCCACGGACTTTCACCTCTTCCTAGTTACAAAGTTGTTTTTGAAAGGAAGGCGTTTCCCAGATGATGCAGCATTTATTTCCGAAATCACATCGTGGTTAAAGAACTGACCTGGGATGTTCTACCAAAACTGCATTAAATGATGGAAGAAATCTGTGGTTCCTATGTAGACTGTGCCAAGTTCCGTTGCTCTACTGCAATGAAGAGAGGGTTCGGAGGCATTAACTTATTGAACGCCTCCTCATAATATTACATTTAAAAAAAGGGGTAAACTCTGCAAAGATATTTTCCTCCTGTAACACATCGGTTCATAACGTGCATACCGTCTAATCAGATGCACAGACGTACGCTTATGGAGTCCTCCTCCATCCTCCCTATTCTACTGGTCTTGTAACCTCTGACTTTCATCACTTCCCAACCATGAAATTGTTTTTGACTTTTGTTTTATTTTACTTCAGTCGAAGTTCTCAGAATTAAACGGACCCACTACCTGGTCTTTATATGAGATACATAGATATTCGAATATTCCATTATAGTTCTTTATCTCTCAAACGCTGAGTTAGTAAAGAAATTAAGAACATACTTTTCCTCTCCCCAATTGACCATTTTCATACATTGTAGTATATATTTCATTTTGGTCTCTTGGTCTTACTGAATTCCAGGACAAGAATTTATCTAGTCTGGTGGAGTATCCAGCTTCGTGCTATTACTTGAAGTAACATCACTTGGAGAAGGTGCACCATTCACCGCAAAAGCTAATATAAGTTAGCCATAGTGAGGTGATCTTACTTGGGCAATGAATACGAAATATAATTTTGAATATTTGGTCAAGGTTTACTTGTAGGGAAAGTATCCTCATGCCAGGTTGTTCTGACAAACCCTTGTACAGAGAGACCTTAGACACTCAAGGATAGTGTCTAGTAGGCATTCAAGTTCTCACCTGTTTTTTGAAAGGAAAGCGTTTCCATACGATTTCCAAAGTCAAGTTGTAGTTGGAGGACGCACTTGGGATGTTCTACAAGATGGTCTCCAATGTTTCTTTAAACGATGGGAAAAATGCGTAACTCTGGTTGGTTCCTACGTAGAAAAAGACTAATAACTGTGTTAAGATTCGTTGCTCTACTGCTATGACAAGTGGGTTAGGGGTATTTCTGACTTGAATGACCCTCGTGCCTAGCTTTATAAAGATGGAGATAAATGGCTATTGGTCTTTATTATGAAGTGAGGAGCATAGAAAACGAAACATAAATGGGGGTGCTTGCTTTTGAGCCAGTGCGTTCAAAAGGTATTCAGATTTTAGCCTTTATTAACGTTTTTCCTTTTTTTCATAGAAATGATTTTCCACATTTTTTTTTATTTTACTTGTTTTAGTGAAATGTCACCTTTACACTATTACATTAGGGCTATATTTTTTCTTTTGTTTACCTGTAAATTTTTACAATCTGTCAACCAAAGAGATGCAACGAAATATGATTTATTTAAATAAAATTAAGTGAAAAAACATTTTTAAATCAAATATCTGATATTTTTTTATTGATTGCCCGTTGGGAATCGGCAGGCACTATTTTGGGAATTGAAACTGATGCAAGTTCAAAAATAAATATAAACGAGAAAATAAAAATACTCTTAAGATGCGTCTATTCAAGCTAATCTTGAGATGAGTCCATTCAATCTATGCGATTATGGATGAAAATCTTATTTTCAAACGTAAGCATGACAGATTGATGGGAATATCACACGAGGGATTGCCGAAAAATATATTACAAACATTACCATGACAGACTGAGAAAATTATCATTACAAACATTACCATGACAGACTGACAAAAGTATCATTACAAACATAAACGCTACATGAAATACAGATGAAATGTTATTTCAAACGTAAGCATGAATGGCTGGGAAAAGTGTCATTTCAAGCATAAGCGTAACAAACCAGCGAAAATGCTACTTCACACATAAGCATGATAGACCAATGGATGTACATAAGCATGACAGACTACAAAAAATGTCGATTTCAAACATATATGTGATAAATCAAGGAAAGTACTATTTCAAACAGAAATCTCAATGAATAACGATTTGACGAAAATGTTATTATAATTTTAATATATATATATATATATATATATATATATATATATATATATATAAAAGTGAACGTGTCTGTGTGTCTGTGTGTCTGTGTACATTTTCCTTCGCAATAACTCTGTTAATTTTCAGTCTACAGACTCGAAATTTGATATACAGGGTACTGAGATTTAGGAAAATCTATGTGATTGGTTTTTGGCTAGAAATTTGGTTGTTAAGGGGTCAAAGTTCAACGATTTGACTTTTGAGAACTCTACCAAACTCCTCCGACAATTTTGGGTCCAAACACTTGAAATTTTAGATATAGGTTTCTTGGACATGGATCTAACTTAATAACTCGATTTGAATCCAAAGCAATAAATGTTAAGGGGTCATAATAGGGGTCAAAGTTAATAAAATTAACCCTTTTTTTTATTTAGTCACAGCAAGTAAGATTGAAGAGTGCTGTTTCAGAAAATTCTGCGATTCAAAAAAAATTTAAGAAAGAGATGACAATCATTTTAACTAAAAATATATTTTACCTATCGATTGATCCACTTTCCTTAAGAATAAATTGCTTCTAACTGTCGTCAAAGAGGTTTAAGCATCTTTACCTATCTGGATATAAATATGGATATATGATATCCAATTCATTCTGCACGTTCTAAAAGAAAATTTCCAACCATTAAATAAAATGTCGCACACGGTCTGGGGCCATCTTCTATAATATAAATCTCACCTATCTGTTTACATGTATGTATATATGTATGTATGTATGTATGTCTCGCAAAAACTTTTGAAAGAGGTGACAGATTTTCATGAGATCGATATCGTTTTGAAGATCGACACTTCGGATGACAAATATCGAAAAATTGGCTAAAAACATTTATTCCTTCATCCTCAACTGGGCACTTTTCCACAAGGAGGGGTCCCTTTTTTCGCCGATATTTTCGAAAGTCATTCACTCTTTTCGATTGACTAGCCTTAATTTAGACCTAATTCACTTCCGGTTTAGCGATGGGCGCTACAGCAAAGACGTCACCTTTTTTCACATTCTTTTCCTCCTTCGCGGTACGGGTTCAAGCCTGCCTGCCTACTACCACTTTATTTTTTATTTTTTTCTCAACACACACCTCCAAACACCGGGCAACATTGGGCACCCAGGCTAATCTATTATATAAATGGCAAATGCTTGTTTGTATGTCTAGCTGAAACTTGAAAAATACACAAGAAACACTCACAAAGTTGACATTTTATTTATTGCTGTAACCCCGAATTTATAACATCAATAGCAAAATGAAAAAAATCATTATTTGGGGATCAAATGGCCATTTATATCTTTTAATATTTTCAAGAGAAGCACAAATCTGTTAATATTATCATGTAAAAGAAGTAACTGTTTTTTTTTCCCTTACGTCGAATTGAATTAGGTGCGTGTATGTCTAGAGAGAGGAATGTGCTGGGCAAAGAAGAGGAGGCAAAAACAGGAGAGGGGGGAAGAGAGATGGGGTAAGAAATTTTGTAACACTTTTGCCTGGGCAATGCTAGGTAGCCCTTCTAGTAACTTACAAATAAGAATATTGATTCTCTAATTTATAAATAATTCCACACTTGTATTTTTTCTCTACGCACGAGCCAACAATATAAGCATGTTTTATCGCATCAACGACATGACACATGTGATCGGAAAATAAAACAAAACGATACAAAAAATAGTTTGCTGTAGAGGCCTATGCTCGTGATCGATCTGAAAACTAAAAATGATAAAATACAATATAGAATTTTTTTTTTGTTCAACACACCCCTCCAAACACCCGAGCAACGCCGTACACCCAGGCTAGTCTATAATATAAAAGGCAAAAATCTGTGTATTTGTGTGTGTGTTTGTATGTCTGTTAAAACATTTGACAAACGCGTCTGAACGTGACGAAACCAGTTTTGTTTTAAACTTCGAACTTTCAGATGACAAATATCGAAAAATTAGCCAAAAACATTAATTCCTTCACCCTTAACAAGGCAGTTTTCTACAAGGAGGGGTCGCTTTTTTGCAGATATTTTCCGATTGACCAGCCTGAATTTTGACGTTCGTCACTTCCGATTTTGCGATGGACGCAACGGCAAAGACGTCACATTTTTTTTTTTCACAGCGTTTTCCTCCTTCACGGTACAGATTCGAGCCTGCCTGCCTACTACCACTTTTTTTTCTGAACACACACCTCGAAACACCGGGCAACGCCGGGCACCCAGACTAACCATATATAAAAATAACATCTGCAAGAAAACGATATTGTTTTTGCACCAACCTAATATATTATTAATAATAATCATTGTATTAATTTATTTATTGCGGACTATTATTCTCATCTTCATTAGTTGTTGTTTCACGACGTTTCGGCCAACTATTTCTCTGGTCTTCGTCAGGTGGTAACTGTGATGGATAGGAACTTCGAATTTCCCAACTGCATTCTCAGCAATCACTGCCATCTGTAGTTGTCGTCTCACCACGTTTTGGCCAAGTAAGCCTCTGGCCGGCTTCGGGTAGGATTGAAACCACTATCTTCAGACAATGCTCATCTGGAACCGTAGAGATTCAACGTCTCTATCAACTGCGCTACAGGCCCTGAAGGTGTTATCAGACCTTCATAAGTGATGACTCCTAGGTAAAAAAAAAAAAACACATATTACTTACATATCTATATTATTCGCATTATGAACGTTCTAAGCCTTGTGGCTACTTTTTCAACTTTCTCCACACAGATTTCTGTAAATGAACTTTTATGCACATAAAAATATTTAAATATTAAGATATATGAAAAAGAAACATTCCATCAATAAAAAAAAAGGCAACGCATTTATACATGCAAAACAAAGGGCAGGTAACTCCTTCATCGCTGAGATAGCGAAATTAACTATAAAAACAGCGTTTCAAAAAACTGTTAATATCACTAAAACAAAAATAATAGCAACAGATCTTCTATAAATGAAAAGTTACTAATTGAAAATACTTTGAGTTTACATATTCCTGTGAAAACTTACTTGCTTTTGGGAGTGGGAAGAGAAGTGAATCCAAACGAAGCAGAGAAAGAAAGAGTATAGCAATTAGAGTTATTTGCTTTTTAGCAACCATCAGAATTACATCCCGATTCAGTCACTACAGACTTCCCTCATTACGCCCCCTTTTTCCCCCTCCTCCGTTTTTTCTACATAAATATCTCATCATATTCCTCCCACTGATACTCCTACCCTTTTCAGCAAATCTGCATTTTATTTATGACAGCCAATCCATATCATAATTTTTTTTTTTTGTCCTTGACATATTTTTGTTCATATTATTTTTCTTTTTTATTTCACTTTATTATTCCCTCTGATTGATCCAGGGTTTTTTTTTTTTTTTTTTTTTTTTTTTGCTACCGCCTCATTTAGCCACGCAGTTTCCCTGTTCCTATCCGCGATGCTGGTGACAGATCAATGGAGATGGTGACACTAATTAGTAAAACGAGTGAATTGATGCATTTCCCAAGCCAAAAAAAATCGATCTTTGAACAAAATGCACACACATACAGTTTCAGGCAAGAAACAAAAAAAATAAAAGGCCTCATTTTCCAAGAACTCTAAGAACAGTGGAAAATTCCTTTAAAAAAATATCGTAATCAGAATCGCATGTGTTCAGAAATGGAATCAAAGTCAGGAAAGTGTCCAACACGTGTTCAAAGCAACTCATAGACTTAGATAACGGTCAGATCATCTTATATCTATAAAAGTGAGAATGTGTGTGTATGTGTGTGTAAGGGCAACTCGCAACCTATATACTCAACGAATTTTTAATCCCCAGACTTGAAATTTGGTATATAGGGTATTCAGACATGTGGAAAAAATTTTAACTGGTTTTCATCCGGAAAAAAAGGCTGCTAAGGGGTTAAAATCGAAAAATTGGTACTAGGGGGTATCGGATTTTTATCTGTTTGTCAACTGTTTCACAACTGCGCATGTGTGAATCTTTCACATGATAGCTTAAGTAGGTTTGAAAATACTTTTTAATAATCGAGCTGGCCTAATGGTTATCGTATTTGACTCACTGTCTTTAGGTTTTGGTTTCGATCTCAGCTTGAGTATTTTTTTTTTACTTACAAGAAGTAAACTGTTTAGAAAAAAGACATGATACTCGCATGCACAAGTCTCAGTTTCTTTCCGCTTTTTTTACTTCGTTTTTTTTTTTTAAAGTAATTTAACGTTACGTTTAATACTTACTGTATTTCTGTTTATTATAATACTGTTCCCGAGAGTCAACTAATTATGTATGCAGATGTCACTGTTTAATCTAGCATCTGGGTAACGCCGGGTACATCTGCTAGTTTGTATATAAAGTAAGGTATGTTTATATATTTGTATGTGAAAGATTCACTCCTAAACTAAGTAACAGATCATTATAGAATTTTGAAAAACAACTGTGAGGTGTAAGAGGTTGAAATGCTGGTTATATTTAGTTTAATTTAGTTTTCTGTCAAGAGGATAAAAAGATGCTTGAAACGCTATGTGAAAATTCCCATACCTTAGATTTCTGTTAAATTTTAATAATAGTTAGTATTAGACATAAATTGATAAATTCTCCTTAAATTTCAGTTCTTTTCGAGTATTTTAAAAGTTTTTAGAGCGCATCATACTGGCACAATCTCCCATTTGAAAATTCAAATATTTCAAATTTGAATTAAATTTGATCCATAATCATTAGATATCAATCAAGCAAGATTATCTGAATTTCAGTTTCTTCTTAAGACTCCGTAAGCTTAAGCCTTAAATTTTAGACTTTTCCTAGAATAAAAATCATGTAACAGAGTTATATTCTAGGAAAAGTCTAAAATTGAATTTTATGTTAGGAAATTTTATTTTAGGATAAGTATAAAATTTTATTCTAGGAAAAATCTAAAATTTAATTTTATTATAGAAAAGTCTAAAATTTAATACAATAGCGTGTGTGTTATTTTGTGTGTCACGCTTACATTTTGTCCTTCCGAGTGACTGTTGTTTAATTGTTATGACATTCCATTTCTTGTAATTGTACCAAGAATTCTTCATAAGTTTTGGTTTCGGTTTCTATTATAGCTGATGGCGCTCAAGTCATCTATTTTTTTTATAAATAATTTTACCAAGAATTCTTCATAAGTTTTGGTTTCAGTTTAGATTAAAGCTGATGGAACTCAAGTTATATGCATATATATATATATATATATATATATATATATATATGCATATAATTATATACATATATGCACATAATGCATATATATAATGCATATATATATATATTCATAAGTTTTGGTTTCGGTTTCGATTCATATATGTTTTTATTTTTTAATCACAATATATAAGAATTGATAGGAAATTGACTCTATAATAATATATATGAAATCTGCATAAATTAAAATATCATATTTAAACGTATTTTAATGACCGGGCCTTGCCAGGCCTCCCTGCTAGCTTAGATAAATACTTTTACAGTTTTAACAAAAGAGCTACAATAATATCTGGACGTCTCCATTTACGCTGAACATCCACAGAATGCCAACATCAATATATTACATACGAAAGAGTCTGTTGTGTAATTTCCACAGGTTCCACCACTTAGGCTTATAGATATAAGGTTTAATATCATTAAATCCTGATTTTAATCTTTAAAAGGGACATAAAACTGGCGCAAAACTGTCCTGTTGCAGCAATTAACTTTATCTGTCATGGGACGAGTATTTTTCTAGTTGCATATAAAGATTGCGGCTTTACTTAGAGGGGTATTGGACAACAGGTTGAATTTGAGAAGTCAACAACTTCCAAAATTTTCAACAAGTACTAAACGACCTGTAACCTGTAAGGCCAACGTTGCTATATTGTACATTAGTGTATAATGAACAGTGTATACGTCTCTCTTTTTCCTTTTCTTCTTTATTTGCGTCATTTATTTATGTAATGCTCTTATGCTACAGCTTCAGTCTTTTTTCTCTTCTTCTTTATTCATATGTTTTATATGTTTATGTCATTCTCTTACTATTCTACTCTTACTGCTCCTACCCTGTCTATTATCATCATCATCTTTCCACCATTTCCAATCTCGTTTATCCTACCCCTAACCATCTATAACATCCAATGTGCAAACAAGCAAGCAAGTCATATTATCAGAGTTTTAGTTTGTTGGTTATTTGATTTTTGGAATATGTCAACTGTCAGATCATTTGATACCAAAATATTTTGTATACGATTGGTGTACAGATTAATTTGTTAGGTAGGCGCGTCTTTTCCGAATAAAATCTATACCTAAACAATAGTTTCTATTTAACCCATTGATGGGGCCATAACAGATATTATCCCTGTGTCTGTTTTACAAGTACTTTAATGGAATGTACTCTGATGAACTTATCGCATTTGTGCCCCCTCACTGGGTATACTTCTGACTAACCCAACAAGTAACAAAATCTCATCCCTTCACTGTTGAGGTCCCTAGATTCCGGAAAGCCTTCTACTCTAATAGTTTCTTCCCTCACTGTTGGACTTTGTAATTTTCTCCCTGTTTCCTGCTTTCTTCGGTGTACTAATCTGCTGAAGTTTAAATGTAATGTGAACAGATATCTTGTTGCTTAACTCTCCAAGCTGTGAACTTGTGCATACGGAGGGAAGTTAGGCATGAATATCTATTGTCTGACTGAGCATGATAAACGCGGTTTTTAGTCTTTATGCCCCTCAGTTTGATTCAAGCAGTCTCTTAACTAGTTAATGGAGGTATATAGTTCTCTCCCACTGCAAAATCTGTGACACCAGGGTTGGAAAGTGTGATTGAAAAAGGTCAGTGCTCAAGAGAAGGAGCTCTCTGACTCCACGGCAGGGTGCCTCAGGTGATTAGCAATAAACTAACTCCTTCTCAAAGAAAAAAAGACAAAGCCTGGGAGTTTCAGGACGTTTTCGCCAAGTATTCCTCTGGCCTTCGTCATGTGATAACCGCGACGAAATAGGAATTCCGAATCTCCTAACTGCATTCTCAGCAATTATTGCCATCCATAGTTGTTGTCTCAAAACTTGGGGAGACGACAACAACTATGGATGGCAGTAATTGCTGAGAATGCAGTTAGGAGATTTGGAGTTCTTATCCCGTCGTGGTTACTACCTGATGAAGGCCAAAGGAATAGTTGGACGAAACGTTGTGAAACAACATCTAAGAAAGATGATTATAATAGTCCGCAATAAAATAAATTAATAAGAAATACTCATCTCAAAAATGAATTCAAATTAAATAATATATAAAGCCTGGGAGAGTGGACCTCCTAGAACTGCACAGAACCAACATCCCACCACAATCAACAGGGATCAGATCATTACAAGAATGTTCTAATCGCTGTTGACTTTGGGGGCCAATTTTTTTTTTTTTTATAATTGAAATCTTCTAGATACCCACTCCTCATTTTTATTTTGCCTTTGACCTCCCCCAAATTTTTTTATCTTTAAAGGGCGCATTCCATTCTCAAACGTCACCTTTATTTCATTTCCTCTTAGTTAAATCCAACACAAAATTAGAGGTCCACCCATTTTTTTTTTTCGGTTTTAAAAAACGCAAAGAAAGTGGGCAGTCCACTCATAATCAGGAGTAAAAGAGTCGTATTAATCTGCACCTACTTGTATTTGGTTTCTTTATTTTTGCCTTTTATTTTTTTTTTCTTGGCATTTTTCCCCCTATTCAACACCATTTTCCATGAAATTGTGAATATCAAATATTTCCTGTAAATAAAAATCATTTGAAGCTAATGGATATAGTTTTAGTAAAGTAACTAGAAGACCGCCCAGCATTGCCCGGTCGTAAGATACGTTTAAATATGATATTTTAATGTATGCAGATTTCGTACTAATTATTATAGAGTAGTGCCATCCTCGTGCGTGACTCGGTTGTAAAATACGTTAAAAAATATTTTAATTCATAAAGATTTTGTATTTATTATTATAGAGCTAATACTCCATTGATTGTACCCAATGTATAGTTATTCCATCCCATAAAGACCACATACTCCATTGTCTAGAGTGTTTTAAGTTTTACGACAGAAAGTGTAAACACTTCTCCAAATTTAAAACTCTGAAAACAGTTTGTCGTTGAATCAACAGATTTATTAAAAATGAAGAAGTGCTTACACTTTCTGTCGTAAGACCTAATACACTCTAGACAAAGGAGCATGTGGCCTTTATGGGACGGAATAGTAAAAAGGCGAAGGTCTGACATCGAGGAGAGAAAGGTGGAGGCTGTAGCAGCTAAATCCTCGTGGCTGTCAACCCATGAAAAGGGGGAAAAAGGAAAGCCCCGGTGTTAACGGTGAAGGGTCACAAGTTGTCCCTTCCAAAGAAAGGGAAAGATGAGGGGCAGTAAAAGAAAGACTGTGAATCACGACAATAGTAGTGATTTCAAAAGTCTAAAAAAAAGATGACTTGGGTGCAATCAGCTAGAATCGAAACCAAAACATATAGCGTTCTAGCCTTAGTACTTAAGTTTGAAAGTTTGTTAGAACGATGTTAAAATTTGCGATGGTGAAGAACAAATTCAGTTTTAGTATAATACAAGATTCAAGCAAGCAAACAAGGACCCGCGCACGGTTCACAGAGTTTAATAATTATTAAGATTCATACAGCAAATGTAGTATTTAAGTGAAATTAATGATGAAAGAATGGAAGACAATGCTTTGACGGATGAGCCAAAATGTGCTGAATAAACAAAAGATTACCATCGATCCTCCACGATTTTACAAACATTAATGGCCTTTTTTATTAATTTATTTATTGCGGACTATTCTCCTCATCTTTCTTAGGTGTTATTTCGTGAAACAACAACTAAGAAAGATGAGGAAAATAGTCCGCAATAAATAAATTAATAAGAAATACTCATCTAAAAAATGAATTCAAATTAAATAATGTATATACCATTCGGTACGGACCCGGCCATGGAAGATCAGATAATAAATAAACGTAGATTTACAAGACCAAAAAATCCAACCTTGATCGTCCTTCGGGGGCTGTGGCGCAATGGATAGAGATGTTAAATCCTTACAGTTCCAGGTGAGAATTGTCTGAAGATAGCGGTTTCAATCCTACCCAAAGCCTCTGGATTACTTGGCCAAAACGTGGTGAGACGTACAACTATGGATGGCAGTAATTGCTGAGAATTCAGTTAAGAGATTCGGAGTTCCTATCCCGTCGCGGTAACCACCTGACAAAGGTCACAGGAATAGTTGGCCGAAATAATACTCATCTCAATAATGAATTTCAATTAAATAATATTAATGGCCTTGTACCCACTTTGTATATATGGCAAAATCACCTTGATACACCGGTTTTCGTCGGATCACCAGAGTTAAGCAACATTGAGCCTGGCCAGTACCAGATAGGTGACCATTTAGGAAGACTAGGCTGTATGTACCGTGCCGAGTCTAGAAATTTCCAGGTTGGTCTCAGGGGCGCGTTTAACCCCTGAGTCAGGATGGAAAGCAATGGTGAAACTACCCTTTTTGCTTGTTTTCCTGAGATTACTATGACTTTACAATTTGTAACCGTGGTCGCCGACGCTGTTAAAACAGCACCCAATTTGTAAATGGATTTTTTTTTATTTTATTTATGAATAAATAATTCAAAGTGTAATATCTGTTACGTTCTCTCTCAAAAAAGGGGAAATCCTTCTAAACTTGAGCAGTTTGGATTTTGTCCGATTCAAACTGTTCTTTTTCGGAGAGAAACTACAATTGGCGTTCAATAAGTAATGCCCGTGAGCCACTTCAAATGGTCTGATCTAACTGAGATTTTGCATGTGCAATGATTTATATCCCTGTGAGTTATGTGACAAATTACAGTTCTGTACTAAACGTGATTTCTTATTTACAGGTGTTTGAACTGAGTCAGATGTGAAATAGATCCTGTTGAGTGTCACGAGTGATTTGGTTTTCGTATTTGAAAGGAAACACACCACAGGAGATTTTTGATAAAATGAAACAAACCTATGGAAATTATATCCTCTCATATGGCCTTGTTTCATTGTGGAACTAAATCTATTGAAACAGCTCCCTAACATGGTCTCACCTTAATCTACCGTTAATGAGGTATATATGAGTAAAACTGAGGTTGCCATTTTGGAAGACCGACTTGTAACTATTCATCAAATAGCCTAAAAGGTCAAGATTAGTACACGTTCAGTAAAAGCGATCATTCACAACTATTTTCAGCTTCGATTTGCGAAGTCGCATTGTGGTTGAAGGACCAATCGGGTTGTTCTACAAAAAATGGTCCCTATAGCTGCATTAAACGATGAGAAAAATGTGCAACTCTGGGTGGTACCTATAAAGAGAAAGACTAGTAACTGTACAAAGTTTTGTTTCTTTACTGCAAAGAAAAATGGGTTAGGGGCATTGCTTATTGCATCTCCACATTAAAACCAACTTGGAGCTTAATTTTGCCCCTGTCGGGGGAGAAAATCAATAGACACGCTGCAAAACTGACAACAACAATAACAACAATGATTTCTCATTAGAAAGAAAAAAAAAGAAAAAACGGACAGAAGCCCTAAATTCTCAAAAGAACTCGTTTCGTTTATTACATTTTCCGTCGTTGATTTGATTCGTTCAATCAGCCGACCAATCAGTACGCAGCAAATCAACAGACATTTCTTTGTATCTTTTTTTTTATTCTTTATTTTTCTTATTTGTACAAATCAAACATTTTTTCGGGCCAACTGGGGAAAGGGAAACATTACTTTCGATTGAGGTAAAATGTCCCTTTAGTTTTATTTATTTGTTTTTTTTTTGTTTTGTTTTTTTCATAGATATATTTTCATACATATATGAAAAGAAAAGGGGAAAAGGCGACATTTTACAACTCCAAATGTCAAACGAATTCCGAATATCCCCAAAATATTGCTAACTATATATATATATATATATATATATATATATATATATATATATATATATATATATATATATATATATATATATATATATATATATATATATATATAAAACTATGAAAGCGTTAAAATCAAATGACAATATTTATATGTGCAAACCAGACAAAGGTGCAGGAGTGGTGATTTGGGACAAATCGGACTACGTTGAGAAAATGGCAGTTATTCTCAATGATGTTTCGAAATTCCGTAAACTCGGTCCTGTCGAGTTGACGGATAATGCTTGCAAGAACGAGGCAAAAATGCAAAGAGGTCTACTTGCATTATTTAAAAAGAAAGTTTTTTGCAAGGACGTCTATGACAGTATTAGACCCTCTGGTTCACAACGTCCTAGAATGTATGGTCTCCCCAAAATACACAAGCAAGGTGTTCCACTGAGACCTATTTTATCAATGGTTTGTTCGGCACAACATTCTTTGTCTCAGTGGCTTGTGGAAATTCTGCAACCTGTGCGCGAGTTATATACCACGTATCCCTGATTCTTTTCAGTTTGTTGATTATGTACGTGGGTTGGATTCTAATGCAGAGGTGTCTTTTGTGTGCTCATTTGATGTCTCTAGTCTCTTTACCAACATACTGTTGGATGAGACTATACGTATATGTACCGACGCGCTTTACGATGGTCGCCTGACCGCTCCACGTTTTTCTAAAGAGATTCTTATTGAACTGATTTTAATGTGCACAAAATCTGTGGAGTTTAGTTTTTGTGATATGTCATATCACTGACAGGTTGACGGGGTTTCAATGGGGAATCCGTTGGCCCAACTTTAGTGAATATTTTCGTCGGGTACAATGAATATGTTTTGTTTAATTTTATAACAAAACCCACTGCATATTTTAGATATGTTGACGACACTTTTGCTGTTTTTCCATCGCAAAGTGAAGCGTCGATATTTTTTGATAGGTTGAATTCTTTGCATGGTGCTCTAAAGTTCACTATGGAAAGTAAGAAGGACAATTCGCTTCCCTTCTTGTCGAATGTTCACGGGGGGGGGGGCTTTCTCACTACAATTTATAGGAAGCCAACATTTACTGGCCTATATGTGAACTGGTTGTCTTTTGTACCAAAATCACGTAAGTTCGGCTTAATTAATACTTTGGTACATAGAGCCCTGATGATTTGTTCACCTAACAGATTGGACGCCGAACTCGATAAGATCAGGGAAATATTCATCAATAATAGTTATCCTGTTGACCTTATTGATGACTGTATTTTCAAAAAAGGTTGCGGATTTTAAATCCCCTAAAATGTTTGGACCTTTGAAATGCCCGGTTTATTTAAACTTACCGTGGATTGGGGAAAAGAGTAACAGACTTTCCAAGCAGATTCGCAGAAGTATTTATGATTGCTTTTATTCTGTGTCCTTGCGTTTAGTATATACCACGAGACCTGCATTTACTTCTTTTCGCAAGGATAGTTTGCCTTACATCCAAAATAGCAATATTGTATATCAATTTAAATGCCAGTGCGATGCTGGTTATGTTGGGCGAACATCCTTGCATCTTTTGACCCGTATAAACCAGCATGTTCCATCGAAGATCAGACAAGGGAGGATGGGGTCTGGTAGTCTCCCTCCTTCTGCAGCCTTGGACTCTGCTATTGGCCAGCATTTGGTTGACAACCCGTGCTGTGCCGATAGATATAAAATTGAATGGTTTGAGGTGCTACATAGAACGGACTCCAGAAACCATTTAAAGATTTTGGAGTCTGTCTCTATCGCGGTGCGTCAACCTTCTTTGTGCCGGCAGAAAGAAACATCTAAAGTATTGTTTCTCTTTGGGGAACTGTGAATCTTTTCTCCCGTCCCTCCCCTCGTTGTGGCCTTATTTTAATCGGTTTTTAAACGTTACTAAACTTTAATTTAGTGTCCCCGTAATTTTTGGCACATTGAATAGTTCCCCATCAGAACTCTTTACTTTCGACATAGTCTTATTTTTACGCTATCGATTTTCTCCTGATGAGATGATAGCTGAAAGAGCTCTCGAGAGACTTTCGCCCATTATATTTAAAACTTTATTTAAATTCTGTACCTCTAAATATTTATTTAAATATATATATATATGTGTGTGTGTGTGTGATATTTAGCTGCATTTAGATGTATATTTACATATACATGTATATGCACATATATATACATATAATATAGGCATATATACGCACACATCTATATACAGAGAGAGAGAGAGAGAGTAAGAGAGAGAGAGAGAGATATAGACAAATAGAGAGGGAGAGAGACAGACAGACAGAGACAGAGAGAAAGAAAGATACACATATGGCCAATTGGACAATGATAGACGCATTCGTATAATTTCCGGTTTGCGTGATGTGAAAACATTAAAAAAGAATTTAAAAAAAAACAACATTTCGATCCAATCCGATGAACTTTATTATCAACTGCTTTTTCCATCGCGCGACCACTAAAATATATACAATCGTCCATAATCTTATATTTAATAGAACGAACTGTCCATGGCAGACGTTTTTTTCTGGCAGTCCAAGTAATGTGGTTTTAACATCAATTTCTGAAATTACTGGATGTTAGTAGTTTGCAAAACTTCTACTATTTTAATGTGTGAAAAATAGCAAAGAACTTTTTAAATATTCAAGCTAGAAAAAGTAACTTGCATGAAATAAAATATAACTTGTCGACAACTAAGCATGAAATAAATAAAATATAACTTGTCGACAACTAAGCATGAAATAAAAAAATATAACTTGTCGACAACTAAGCATGAAATAGATAAAATATAACTTGTCGACAACTAAGCATGAAGTAAATAAAATATAACTTTTCGACAACTAAGCATGAAATAGATAAAATATAACTTGTCGACAACTAAGCATGAAATAGATAAAATATAACTTGTCGGCAACTAAGCATGAAATAAATAAAATATAACTTGTCGACAACTAAGTATGAAATAAATAAAATATAACTTGTCGACAACTAAGCATGAAATAAATAAAATATAACTTGTCGACAACTAAGCATGAAATAAATAAAATATTAATTATCGACAACTAAGCATGAAATAAATAAAATATAACTTGTCGACAACTAAGCATGAAATAAATAAAATATAACTTGTCGACAACTAAGCATGAAATAAATAAAATATAACTTGTCGACAACTAAGCATGAAATAGATAAAATATAACTTGTCGACAACTAAGCATGAAATAAATAAAATATAACTTGTCGACAACTAAGCATGAAATAGATAAAATATAATTTGTCGACAACTAAGCATGAAATAAATAAAATATAACTTGTCGACAACTAAGTATGAAATAAATAAAATATAACTTGTCGACAACTAAGCATGAAATAAATAAAATATAACTTGTCGACAACTAAGCATGAAATAAATAAAATATAACTTGTCGACAACTAAGCATGAAATAGATAAAATATAACTTGTCGACAACTAAGCATGAAATAAATAAAATATAACTTGTCGACAACTAAGCATGAAATAAATAAAATATAACTTGTCGACAACTAAGTATGAAATAAATAAAATATAACTTGTCGACAACTAAGCATGAAATAAATAAAATATAACTTGTCGACAACTAAGCATGAAATAAATAAAATATTAATTGTCGACAACTAAGCATGAAATAAATAAAATATAACTTGTCGACAACTAAGCATGAAATAGATAAAATATAATTTGTCGACAACTAAGCATGAAATAAATAAAATATAACTTGTCGACAACTAAGCATGAAATATATAAAATATAACTTGTCGACAACTAAGCATGAAATAAATAAAATATAACTTGTCGACAACTAAGCATGAAATAAATAAAATATTAATTGTCGACAACTAAGCATGAAATAAATAAAATATAACTTGTCGACAACTAAGCATGAAATAGATAAAATATAACTTGTCGACAACTAAGCATGAAATAGATAAAATATAATTTGTCGACAACTAAGCATGAAATAAATAAAATATAACTTGTCGACAACTAAGCATGAAATAAATAAAATATAACTTGTCGACAACTAAACCTAATTAATGGCTGCCCAAGTTTGGAAGGTTAAATGAGATTTTAAAGACTATAAAAACTTTTTTTCAGAACAGTAATGAAACTAATTATTTATATTATTAATTGTAAGAATTAATAATACGACATAATTACGTTGACACGCCGGTTCTCTTCAGACCAGCGAAGTTAAGCAACGATGGGCCTGACCAGTACTAGATGGGTGACCATTTGGGAAGGCTATGCACTGTATGTACCGCCCCGAGTCGTAGAAAATTTCAAGTTTGTATCTGGAGGCGCGTTTAACTCACGGGGTGAGGGGATAAACTCCCGAATCAAAATGGAAAGCAACGGTAAACTACCGCCTTTACTTGTCTTCCCGAGATGACCATGGCTCTACAATTTGGAGAGCAGTGGTTGCCGACACTGTTAAAACGGCAGAGCCGCTGCATACATGCAATGAAACTATTTTGTAAATCTGGTATTGTGGTAATCGAGAATATCGAACGGGAGTAGGATTATTTTTCTGAAATAACAAGTTTATTAAGTTGAATGTATGGTATTTAAACGTATGTATAAAATAAGATGGTAATATAAGAGTTAAAATAGTAATAAAGATTTCATTTCAAATAAATTCATTTTTAAGGCGAAATTGTTATGCTTAACATATCTAATGGTGTTTAAATAAAAAACCCAAAATATGTGTCAGTTATTTTGTATTTTGGTATGTTAGCAATCGAGATTAACATATAAAATATATAATTACTACCTAGCTCTACTTACGTACCAAATACTGTCGAACGATTTATCAAATTAATTAAAAATTTTGTTGATTGTTTAATGGTGTTTTACAAAGAAAACTTATATGAAAAGAATCGTACTATGTCTAATAAAGAAATGAATAAAAGTGTATTTAGCTTACAATTGCAAGAGTGCACTATAAAATAATAATAATAATAATAATAATAATAATAATAATAATAATAATAATAATAATAATAATAAGAAGAAGAAGAAGAAGAAGAAGAAGAATGCTACAGAAATGTGTCTAACAAAATGTCTTTATGGTATACGTGGGTAGCATTGGTAGTAAATCAGAGCGTGATAGTGAAAAGTCTTCCTTTATGTATGAATATTTTCTTTCGAATATTTAGCAGGACTAAATATTAAAATTGAAGAAAGCAATCCAAAATAAAATTTTGTTTGTTATTAACGTAGACTAATATACAGCAGAGAACATTAACTGAAAACATTTATGTGGCTTTTGTTACCAAAATTATCGAGTACACACATGTTGGGTGTAAACTGACTTCATTTTATATATAAAAAGATAAGCTCACATGACATGTTATGTAATATTATATAGGACATATAATATCATATGTACATATATATGTGTGTGTGTGTGTGTGTGTGTGTGTGTGTGTGTGTGTGTGTGTGTGCGCGTGATTATAATATATATATATTACATATATTACATATATGTATACCGATTTATGCTTACACATGGAATTATTAATATTTCAATATTATTAATATTACAATATTATTAATTTCGACTACGTGCAATTATTAATATTATAACTGAATTTTAATATTAATAATTATATGTGGTCAAAAGTAATAAAGAATAATATAAACGTATTAAAACAAAGGGAGTTACGCTCTTATAAATGAATAAATCACGGGAAATATTAATTTTCAAGATTAGTGCATTATTAGCATATAATTGTGCTGTAAAATTCA